>NW_022436941.1:40580613-40647826 GCF_009761245.1 Sapajus apella
TGTTCCTATGCAACAATTTTGCATGTTCTTCACATGTACCCCAAAACGTAAAATGCAATAAAATAAATAAATGGGAAAAAAAAATATGATGGATTAATGTTATACTCTGTTTATTTTTAGAAAACATAATTGGCACATTTGTTCAAAATGAAACATTGTAACTGTGTTTATCAAACTATGTTTCTATAAAAAGGTCTTATTATTAGGATACCAGTATAAAAATTAAATGAGCAGAAAATTTTGATACAAAACTCAGCAGTACAATTTTGGTAATATTGTTAGTAAAACAGAAAGTTATTTTAAATATGTTATGTTGAACTTGTTTTCAGTCTCAGTGGGTAGTAAACAAAATAGTAATTTTTTTGGAGGAAAATAGAAATCAATTGAATGCATTAACTATTCTGTTTGCTGTGAATTGAAAGAGTTGCTTGAAATAACATGTTTTTACAATGGCATCTGTTTTTCAGATTCACTGTTCTTATACTTGATCATTTAAAACAAAACTTCAAGTTAAATACATGTGTTGAAAGGGTAAATGCTTTTTATTAAGGCACAGAACACCAATCTCAAGATGGATCTAAATCCAATTTCAAGATGATTTGATTTTTACAGGCATCTAGGTAAGAAAAATTGATAAATGAAAATATGTACCAGTTCAGTTGTCATGGAAATCAGGAAATGAAAATAAAGTATTTCACTCATGAACTGTTTTTTGGTCCAGTTTCCAGTTCTGATTAGCTGTTTTCAGTGTTTACAGGAAGTGGGCTTTAAGTAGCACTCTCATACATTTCTATGGTTTGAAGCAGCCATAGCAACAAGGAATTATCATTCTTACATTCAGTCAGAGATTGTCCTTTCATGTGGCTATTTTATGTGTTAAGTATTATTAAATGTTTTAAATTAGAGAAAAGCAATCCACTCTAAAGAAATACAGGAAAGAAGATAAGATTGGCTTACATCATTGCACACCACATTTTAGTGTTTTTTCTCTGTATATTGAAAAATCTATTTAGCTCAGCAAAAGTAAGCAACGAGTAAGCATAGTCCAGACCCTCTTCTGCAGGTAAATTTGATATTTTCTGGTACTTTTAGAAATAGTGTTTTAGTCACCTGGAGTCCATCACTTCCATTTGTATATCATTCAAACTATGGGTCTCTAGATAGATTACCTAAGGCTCTAACTAATGAATTTATTTAACAATTCCTGTGATCATAGGTAATTACAAAAATTATATAAAGTGTTGAGAAGCATAACTCAAAATGCTTAGACTAGAATATCCAAAGAGAAATGAAGATCTAGTTAAACCATAGAATACATATTTGTTCAAATGAAGGGAAGGAGGCTTACATGGCGAATAAAACAGATTTATGTAGAGAAGGAAATACTGCTTAAGGGCTTATTACAGGGAAAAAAACAAGAAATTGGCCCTGAAGTTAAAAAAAAAAAATGAAATAGAATTGAAAATGTATCTGTGAGTCAAGAAGCAGGAGCCTGTTCATTATATTTCAGAAAAAAATGAGATGGTTTACAAGCATTTTTTGATAGAATGACAATCAAGGATTATATGACCAGAAAAATAATTTGTCAGATGTAATAAATTGCTATTAAAGTACACTGGGTACTATATTGAAGCTTTACACTGATTGTCTAAGTTCTCACGGTGACCCTATGCGTTAGTGTTTCTTTCCATTTACTGATATGAATACAGAGCCCTTCTACACTGCATTGCCAGTCTTCATAAATCACCAGTATACATCTATCTGTTGCCGGACTTTCTATTATTTTTCATGAATCAGTTTGTCTACTTTTATGCCAATGTTATGCTGTCTCAATTATTCTAGCTTTATAATGTTGTGTATTTGATAATGCAAGGCTTACTCTTTCTCAACTTTCTTGTTATTCTTAGTCCTTTACAGATACATATTTTGTACAAATTTAACCTTTTGTTTTTGAGACAGGATCTTTGTGATCTCACACAGGCTGCAATGCAGTGGCATTATCATGGCTCATTGAAACATCAAGCCTCTGGGCTAAAGAAATTCTTCCACCTCAGCTATCCAAATAGCTGGGCCACAATTTCTGGCTAGTGTGTGTGTGTGTGTAGGCAGACTTACAATGGTGCCCAGAATGGTCTCAAATTCCTGGCCTCAAACAATCCTCCTGCCTCAGTCTCTCAAAGTGAAATTTAAATTTTGCATGTCAATTTGGAGTAAAAATCTTGGCATTTCTGTTTATTTTTCCAATAAATTCAAAAACATCATTGAGAGGTTGACATTTTAAAATATTTTCTTACCATCTGTAAATATAATGCATTTCTCCAATTATTTAGGTATTTAACAATATTTCTCCATTTTTCTTTTCATTTGTATTGTGATTATATTAATATATTTTGTTAGATTTATTCTTGCATATTTAAATTAGCTATTGTAAATTGTATTTTAAATTTTATTTGACACTTATTTGTTGCTGTAATATACCAATCCTGTAACTCTTTATATCTTCCCTTTGCATCCAATTAACATGCTAAATCCACTTAATAGTTCTAATTATCTGTATATTATTGTGGATTTTCTTGGTATATAATAGTTTCAATAGCAAAAAAAATATTATTTTTTTTTCTTTTCAAGAATATTTTTCTTTTCTTATTGCACAGATTAAGACTGCCATATGTTGTGAAAAGAAATATTGATAATGGGCATTTTGTCTCATTCCAGATCTCAGGGATCACTATTCAACCATTTTGTATGCTATTTGCTACAATATTTCAAACATATTCTTTATCACATTAAGGACACTCCCTTTTATTGTTAGATTATAATGATTAGGCAAAGTGTTCCTCATGGCCCACTCAACTAAAAACTACTCAGGGAATAAAACCTTGGAAAACCTAGTGCAACTGGTCTAAATTAATATAATGCAACACAATATCTGTCTCCTTATTAAATTCGCATTTCTCTGAGACAGAGAGTGTTTTATTATGTCCATACTTTAATTCTTATAGTGCCTTTACAGTGCCTGAAACATAAAAAATAGTCACCATTTTGAACTAACAATTATTTTTTTAAATTGTTAATTCAAAAAATTGATATAAGGAGATATAAAACACTTTTGTAAAAGTGAGTCATAAAATAATTTGTTGAAATTGATTATACTGTAAAACTATATACATATAAGACTATAGTACAGAACTAATGACTAAAATGATTCTCTGTGTTATAACTGACTATGCTTATTTTACTTTGTTCATATCATGTGCCATATATATTTACTTCTTAATAGTCACTAAGGTTATGTTTAATTCAAAAACTGGTATAGACACCTCCACCTCTTAGTATTTCCCAAATTTAACTCCTCAGTTGTTTAACTTTTTCTTATTAAATAGGGCCATTGAATCATTGAATGTAAAAATATAGTTTTATTTCTATCATCTTATTGTGCACCAAAAGCTGTATATTCTACCTCTTAATCTTTCAACTTTTTTCCTGTTATCTCAATTCCTCTTTTCCAAATTGAATTTACAACACCTCCAAGACTATCTTTAAAAACATTGTGTATATATATCAGGCAATATATGTCTTCCAATATATGTTCAATAAGTCTTTGATTCTAGGGAATATGACAAAAGATGATGGAGAAGGAGCATTAGTCACTCAGGTAAACAAGTAAAGTTTATACATTTAATAAACACAATGCTAGAGATAGGCACTAATAACTGCTGCCAAACTTGGCACTTAATACAGCCTTGCTAGACAGACAGGATTTCAAGAAATTTTCTCTGATAATGTTTCATTAGAGCCACATTGATTAGTAATTTCTCAAAATAAAATAACTTTTTCTTTTACTTTGATAGTAAACATGATTAATTCTTGTATCTCTTAGAAGATAGGTAGAAAAACCAAGAATACACGACTAGTTATTATAATAAGAAGAACTTTATACACAACATTATGTGGAAAGAGGTTGGGGAACCAAAAAGGCAAATGGTGACAATCAGGTAACATAGACCTAGTAATGCAGGAAGCAGCAACTGACCCCTATGGCTGGAGGAATGTGGAAGAAATTGTAATTCTTAGAATCTAGAAGCTTACAAATTCCAGAGGAAAGAAGTACTCAGATTTCTAAGGAAAGAATGCCAATTAGCTTTCACTGAGAGGAATGAGCTGATGTCAGTTCTGTAGATTGTGGGAAAACACTGGAAACTGACACCACAAGAAATAATGATTTCCAGAGTCTCAACTCTAGCATCACAAAGCACAATATGGCAGGGTAGGTTTGGAGGTCAGACACAAGAGCTTAATAATCTGTACTCACAAACTGGGAATCTTTTCTTCTTCTAGCTAGGGTCACTTCACTATTCATTGTATGTGAAGAATAAACTTTCCTCATTAGGAATGACAGGTTGACAAATATTGTAATAGTGAAAAAACACCTGAGACTAAAGAATGAAACTAGGCTAAAACAGATTTACAAGAAAAAACAAATAAACCCATCCAAAAATGGGAGAAGGATATGAACAGACACTTTTCAAAAGAAGAAATATATGAGACCAACAAACATATGAAAAAATGCTCATCATCACTGATTATTAGAGAAATGCAAATCAAAACCACATTGAGATACCACCTCACACCAGTTAGAATGGTGATCATTAAAAAATCTGGAGTCAACAGATGCTGGAGAGGATGTGGAGAAATAGGAATACTTTTCCACTGTTGGTGGGATTGTAAACTAGTACCACCATTGTGGAAGACAGTGTGGTGCTTCCTCAAGGACCTAGAAATAGAAATTCCATTTGACCCAGCAATCCCATTACTGGGTATATACCCAAAGGATTATAAATCATTTTATTATAAAGACACATGCACACATATGTTCATTGCAGCACTGTTTACAATAGCAAAGACCTGGAACCAACCCAAAAGCCCATTGACGGTAGACTGGACAAGGAAAATGTGGCACATATACACCATGGAATACTATGCAGCCATAAAAACGATGAGTTTGTGTTCTTTGTAGGGACATGGATGAACCTGGAAACCATCATTCTTAGCAAACTGACACAAGAACAGAAAATCAAACCCTGCATGCCCTCACTCATAGGCAGGTGTTGAACAATGAGAACACATAGACACAGGGAGGGGAGCATCACACACTGGGGTCTGTTGGGGGGCTCAAGGGAGGAACAGCAGGGGGGTGGGGAGGTCAGGGAGGGATAACATGGGGAGAAATGCCACATGTAGGTGATGGGGAGGATGGAGGCAGCAAGCCATATTGCTATTTGTGTACCTATGCAATAATCCTGCATGTTCTGCACATGTACCCCAGAACCTAAAGTACAATTAAAAAAAAAATGAAACTAGGGTAGGTTGGCCATTAAGCATACCTCAGAACACTACCCATTTAACTTATAGCATCTTTAGTGTACATTATCATTTAGAATTATTTTATATAAGGGGGTTCAATTGATTTTAATTTTATTTGTAAGCATGTGATTTACTACCATAGCATAATGTATTTATCCTACTAACAAGCAAAAAACCTTACTGAAGTTTGAGAGTATCTAAAGTGGCAAATAGAGAGAAATTAAGCATGTAGGGTATGAAATTCCTTATAAAACAAGTGGACTCCCTGCACATTGTTCATGCGGTCTTTAAAAACCACCTAAAAATTCTTTCATTATTTTATATGAAAAAAATAAAAATATTCACCTTAGAATAAAATCAAAAGCTATATCTGATATCCTAAAATTCTATCAGTAATTATAAATATCTCAACCTTTCTGAAATTCATTACAGTGTTAAATATGATAAAAACCCTTCTTGATGCCAGTGAAAGATGACATAATGAAAATCAAATATTTTAATATACATTGGAGAGCTTGTTAAATCGATATTAACAAAGATAATATTCATAAATAAAGACCTAATGACATATAGTAAGCACAGTAATAATAACAGAACAATTTTGCTTAATTTCTTTATAAAATTTGTAGAACAAAATTCCATCTGTAATTAATAGTATCATTTTATTCAATTGCACTAATCAAGCTACAATTTAATATGGAATAAATTTACTTATGCCACAAGCACCCCCTAAAGCTTTTGCAGATTGTCTAGGAATGAAAAATAGTGCAACAAAAATTATTTTCAAAAATATTTTAATAATATTTCAGTGAGAGAATATTGGTTTTTACTAATAACATTATAATATATACATATATCTTCTCCATAGCATTCTGGGATTACTTTAAATATCTCTTGCAAGATTTACCACTGCACACGTCTCCAAAATCAACGATATGCCAAATTTATGAAAATGCATTATACTGACAGTATTCACATTTGAAGAAAAAGTTTTTCATAATTAAAGCCAATCTATCAACAGTTCCAGTCAAATTAGTCCTAATCATTTAAAAATTCAGCATTCTACAACTACATGAATAACACAAATCTGCAGGAATATTTATGCAATGGTATTTTTATCATAGTATGTTGATGACCCAGGTTTTAAATCTTAGAAAACATCAGCATATAGATGACATTTAAACAATGAAAGGGATGAGATTGCTTCAGAGAAATAGCAGACACAAGAGAGAAAGGGTCTAGGAATGATTTGAAGAAATTCCACAATGTAAAGCAACTCAAACATGCATAACCTACAGAAATTGCTCTGAAATAACAATAGTGATAACAAAACTTTTTTTTTTGCTCCTTTTCTTTATTCTTCTCATTTTCCCACATAGTTCCTTCTTTAAATCTTTTTTTTTTTTAAAAAAACAACTTCTACCTATGACCATGTTAGGATACATACATAGTCTAAATACATTAAAAAAATACGTCTATTGAAACTTTCCCTGTATATAAAGCTAGCCAGAGTGAATAGAAACAACAAAAATTTGAAACTTGGGAAAATAGGCTTTGTATGTTGCATGAATTGAAAATTCTTCTTCCTGCTTATATCGTTAACTTGAAATAATGAGGAAGATAACTGCATCTTTCAGTTTAAACTCATTAGTTAGAAAGATGTGTCTATTTATTTATTTAGTTATTATACTTTACATTCTGGAGTACATGTGTAGATAGTGCAAGTTTGTTACATAGGTATACAGGTGCCATGATGGCGATTTGCTGCATCCATCGTCCCATCATCTACATTAGGTATTTCTCCTAATGCTGTCCCTCCACAATCACTCCACCCCCTGCTATTCCTCCCCTAGTGCCCCATGCCACAGACCCCAGTGTGTGATGTTCCCCTCCCTATGTCCCTGTGTTCTCATGTTCAACACCCATTTATAAGTGAGAACTTTTGGTGTTTGGTTTGCTGTTCTTGTGTCAGTTTTCTGAGAATGATGGTTTCCAGCTTCATCCCTGTCTCTACAAAGGACATGAACTCATCCTTTTTTATGGCTGCATAGTATTCCATGTTGTATATGTGCCACATTTTCTTTATCCAGTCTATCATTGATAGGCATTTGGGTTTTTTCCAAGTCTTTGCTATTGTGAACAGTGCCACAATAAACATATGTGTTGCATGTGTATTTATAACAGAATTATTTATAATTATTTGGGTATATACCCAGTAATGGAACTGCAGGGTCAAATGGTATTTCCAGTTCTAGATCCTTGAGGAATCGCCACACTTTCTTCCACAATTTTTGAATTAATTTACACTCCCACCAACAGTGTAAAAGTGTTCCTGTTTCTCCACTTCCTCTCCAGCATCTGTTGTCTCCAGATTTTTCAATGATTCTAACTGGCATGAGGTAGTATCTCAATGTGGTTTTGATTTGCATTTATCTAATGACAAGTGATGATTAGCCTTTTTCATATGTTTGTTGGCTGCATAAATGTCTTCTTTTGAAAAGTGTCTGTTCATATCCTTTGCCCACTTTTTAAAGTGGTTGTTTGTTTTTTTCTTTTAAATTTGTTTATGTTCTTTGTAGATTCTGGATATAGACGTTGTCGGATGGGTAGATTGTAGAATTTTTTCCCATTCTGCTGGTTGCTGGTTCACTCTATTCATAGTTTCTTTTGCTATGCAGAAACTCTTAAGTTTAATTAGCTCCCATTTGTCTATTTTGGCTTTTGTTGCCATTGCTTTTGGTGTTTCAGTCATGAAGACCCCTGCCCATGCCTATGTCCTGAATGGTACTGCCTAGGTTTCCTACTAGAGTTTTTATGGTGTTAGGCCTCATGTTTAAATCTTTAATCCATCTAGAGTTAATTTTTGTATAAGGTGTATGGGTGGGGGGATCCAGTTTCAGCTTTCTGCACATGGCTAGGCAGTTTTCCCAGCACCATTTATTAAATAGGGAATCCTTTCCCCATTGCTTGTTTTTGTTTTATCCCTGTTTACTAGAGATACATGGCAACCCAGGAGTAGTGTGAAGATGATGTTTTGCAGACTCTGGTCTAGTCATAGGCAATAATGTTGTATATGCATATTGCAGCACCTGTTCAATTAGTCAATTTCACAGCCACAAAGAAAGTATTGACTGGGAAAAGAGAAATTTGTGCTCTCCTAGGACCCAGAGTAAAGTGGCCAAGAGTAAAAACAGTCTAGGCAGACTTGCAATTTGCCATAAGAAGGATCAAATCCACAGAACGAAAAAAGCAGGAGAGAGAATTCTCACTAGAATTAAAGGAGAATGGCAAAAGCAACTCATAATAATTATGTTAATATAATGACTGGAAAAAAAAAGTCTTTCGGAAGACTTCAGTGTAGACAAAAACAAGCCTGTCCTTATCAATATTTATACAATATATAAATTAAAAGATATAGGAAATTTTTTCACTAGGCCATTGGCATAATGCCAAAGCAAAAAAGCAAAACATATTTTTAGGACCAAATATGGTGAATTTCAAATATTCAAATATCCAATTTAAAACATTAAAATAAATATATACATAAAAAGTAATAATGATTACTTATGGGTTTTCTTATTACCTCTTCCATTATTGTATCATCTTAATTTATTTTCTGTTTCAATCATTTATCACCTTTTATTGTAAATGAACTATCAGGACTTGTCTTACATTTTGGAAGGAAAGACAAATTATCCAAAAGACTCAT
Organism: Sapajus apella; assembly: GCF_009761245.1. Taxonomy (NCBI): domain Eukaryota; kingdom Metazoa; phylum Chordata; class Mammalia; order Primates; family Cebidae; genus Sapajus; species Sapajus apella. Next base: position 40,589,687 of record NW_022436941.1, read on the forward strand.
GATATTCTGGCAGGTTTGTGACAAGTTAATCTTTTTACACTTCATCTGCCTGACTATATGTACAGTCACATACAAAGCTGTAACAATGAGAGACAGAATGAATTTAATTATCTTCTAAGACTTATAGACTCAAAAAAGTAAGAAAAACTTTAAGTGACAAATAATATTGGTACCATGATTTTCTTCTGTGTCCCTCTAGACAGATCTCAAATGTAAAATGTAACTTTTACAAAAATGCATTTAACAAAATATTTTCTTCAATTGAATTTGTCATTTTAACAGACACTGTTCATCAGTTGGAATGCACTCTTCTAGCACATGCCTCCAAGTTGGCCATTTCCATCGTGACTACGCACACAATTGTCGAGCTGTTATCGAAAGCATGGGAGCTGTCCTTTGGGATAGTAATAGGGGTGTTATGAATCTCAGACATTACTACCTTAATTTTTTCCCATATTTTTCCTCTCTCTTTTTTTCAACAATAATGTGTAAACTCTGTAAATATTGTTACAAATCACCTAACTTCTCAACCTGTGCATGTTGACATAGGTACATCATGTATATGCTTAAACAAGTTATTTAGAGATGAGATCAGAAAAGTTCAGTTCCTTTTTTGATATCAGAAAAAGATTCAAGATCTCATAGAATGTTCCAAGATCCTACAGAATGCTGTATTACATAGAATGTTGTATTCCATAGAAGGATTTAAGTATTATTATATCAATATTTGAAGCAGGACAATACTACAGGAGTGCCTGGAACAAGAAATTACATAATCTACCTATATTTTTAGAAGGTCTCTCTGGCTGCTCTGTGAACAAAAGAATACAGAGAGACAACAGTGGAAAACAATTCTGTATGCAAATTGAAGTAGTACAGATTTGAAAGGATGGTACCTTAGTATAGGGTGATATTAATGTACACAGTAAAAAGTAATGAGATGTTGGATGTTTCCAAAGTAGAGATGATGAGATTTATTGATAGATTTGGTCTAGAATATGAGAAAATAAAGAAATCTAAATAAACTCCTTGATGTAAGAAAAAATTGAAATAACATTTCTTGCAGTGAAGAATATTAGAGAAGGGGCTGATTAATAGGAAACAATTAACAATTCACTTTTGCCCACATTAAGTTTTCAGATACCTTTTAGATATCCAAGAGTTGATAAGAAGTAGACAGAGGAATGTGGTTCTAAACACTGAGAACACTTTGGGATTGGATATAGATTTCCAAGCCCTGACAGTATAGGTGTTATTTGTAGTCTAATAACTGAAACTAATTGCCTAGGGAATGCAATTAGGAGAGAACATTTATAAAAACAGAACCTTAAGCACTCAAAACATAGAGGAAGAGGACTCAGCAAAAATGACTGAGAATCATCAACCTGCAAGGTAGGAAAATGGTGAAAAGACAGTGCTGAGAAGACGGCACTCTGGAAGCCTACTGAAGAAAGTATCTTAGGAAGATTATTGTCAACAGTGCCAAAAATCATGAGAAGCAGAATAAAAGATAACTGAGAATTGATCATTAGGAGCTATAGGGCCTAATACATCCCTGGTGTCTCTTCCTCTTATTATAAGTCCATCAGTCATATTGGATTAGGGCACCACCCGAATAGCCTCATTTTAACTTGCTTACTAAGGATCTTGCTTCCAAATATGGTATATTTTAACATACCATGGGTATGTGCTTTAATGTATGAATTTTAGCAGAATACAATTTAGGACCTAGCATCACTGTTAAGTGTGGAAGGCTACTTTTCCTTCCACAGGAAGTAAATGACAGGTATAAAACTAGTCTATCTACCACATTTCCTCACCTCTGTCTTTTGGGTCACCATTAAATGTTGCCACAGCACAGTCATCAGCCACTTTAGGCTTGTGTCCACATATTGAATTGACATTTTGAATCAAACTTATAATTTTTCCTTTTTAATCAACTGGTATTCCAGTGGCCATAGGTGTGAGCTGGAGAGACTATGATAAAACACTTGAAGATGACATGAGAATGTGGCTATCTGTGTAAACAGCTTTCATTTACCCTTTACCCCTGCTTTACCTTGATCTCAGACTTTGATCCAATTTAGGATGGATTGCTATTGGGTCCATTCAAATTTATATATTATGAGTCGGACACTATCTCATTTGTGTTGGGTAGCAATAGCTACATAATCACTTGATGTTCCAGGGCCAGATAAACATTCCTAACAAATTTATTCAGTCACTTATCTGTCATTTTCCTCTTAGAAAATTTAATTTGATGTTTTCTTGCACTTCATTATGCTTGTGGCTGTTCCTTTAAACACACACCATCAACTGCAACAGGCCTAGTTCTGCGAAGTTAATTCATTTTTTTAACATGATAGAAGCCAGGAACTTATTTTGCTTTAATCTGGAAACTGTTTATAAAATGATTCACATTATTTTAAAAATAAAATTTAAAATATGGTTTTCTTTTTTATAATTTAGTCATTTATTTTTGAAACAGAGGACACATGTCCATATTTTTTACATAGGTATAAAATGTGATGCTGAGGTTTGGGGTATGAAAGGTTAATCTCTAAATTGTTGAGTCCACATCTGTCTGGATTTTGTTTTATGATTGATTTACTTGTTATACTATGGGAAAATGGCAAGGATGCACTTTAATTATTAAGTTACAAATAAACTTACTATTGGCATGAATGCAGAGCTGAATCAATCTCAGGTTGATGCATTAGACTGTGAAGTTAAGAATCTTGATATAAGGAAATAAATGGAAGAGCTGCTTTGTGTTGACTTTTGACTTTGTTGTAAATAGCTGAATAGATGTTATTATCTTAAGAGATTAGTATTTAATCTTTAACTGGAAATATCAATGCGTTCATTTCTTGGGACAAGTTCACAGCTGTAGAATTTAAAATCTAGAGTACCACCTATGAATAAATATTCCCAATAAGAAGCATGTATCCTACCCAAGACTTTTATCCTTTGAATGTATTTACCTGATTATACTGCATCAGGCCCTGCCTTAAGCTGGGTAATGAAAGTTCAGATTGGCTGAGTAATAGAGGAGATGGGATAAAAATTGCCAGCAACAAGAAGAGCAGATTCAATTCAGTTAGTAAGAAAAGAGTCTTAAAATAAAGCAAAATGTGCTTCATTCTTGAACAAAATTCATCTCTACTCTTCCAGAAAATAGAAATTTATCATGGAGAATGAAGCAGCACTCACCTTGACCAATAGTAGATCCCTGGATGCTCATAACCAATTGGTGGTGTTTGCATACTGTCTAGCCAAATTTCCTGGTAATTTTAAAAGTTTAATATCTTGCTGAAAACAACAACAAAGACAATCCTTTGCATAAATCAACTAAATTGTAATTTAGAAAAATAAAGCTAAAACAATTTTTAAAAAAAAGAGACATACTAGATTTGGAGAGATATGTTCCCATTTAGAGAAACTTTATTTCAAAATTATTTAATATATTTTACTTCGTATTTTCCTGATAATTAGTTTTATTAAACATTTTTTTAATCTAACTTTTGGCTATTTGTATGTATTTTTCTTATATTTTATATTTTTTAAGGTTTTTGAATTGTTACATAATCGATGTACATATTTATGGGATACATGTGTTATTTGATAAATGCGTGAAATGTATAGTAATCATATAAGAATAGTTGGGATATCCAAAACCTCAGCCATCATTCTTTGAGTTGGAAATATTCCATATCTTCTCTTCTAGCTATTTTAAAATATATTATGAATTCTTGTAAAATATAGTTGCCCTATAGTGCTTTTAATCATTATAATTTATTACTTCTATATAACTGTATTTATGTACACATAAACCATTATATCTTCATGTCCCTCCCACCCTTCCCAGATTCTTGTAACTACTACTCTTCTCACCATCCTCACGAGATCAAATTTTTTAGCTCCTATAAATGAAAAAAAATGTAATATTTGTCTCTCTGTGCCTGGCTTATTTCACACAACATAATGACTTCCAGCTTTATCCATGTTGCTGCAAAGGACAGAATTTCATAACTTTTTATGCTTGAATAATATTCCATTGTGTGTATTTTCTTCATCCATTCATTCATTGATAAACATTTGATTCCATATTGTGAACAGTGCTGCAATAAAAATAATATTTATACATTATCTGACAAAAAATTCATAATCAGATTATGCAAGGAACTCAATAGCAAAAACAAAAACTTCAGTTTAAAAATAGACAAAAGATGCTAACAGACATTTTTCAAAAGAAGACATACGAATGTGTAACAGGTATGTGAAAAAATGCTCAACATAACTAATCAGGAAGGTACAAATTGAAATCACAATGAGATATCACCTCACTGCAGTTACAAGGGTTACTATCAAAATGACAGAAAAAAATGCTGGCAAATATGTGGAGAAAGAAGAATGTTCATACACTGTTAGTGAGGATGTAAATTAGTGCAAAATCATTTTTTTAAAATTTGGGATCAGATTAATGCCATTTAAAATTATATACTTTCATAACTATAAAGATATAATTACTGCTTATTCTCACATTGCAATATTCTTTTGAAAATCAATCTAGAAACCATAATTCTCAGCAAACTGACACAAGAAAAGAAAAACCAAACACCGCATGTTATCATTCATAGGTAGGTGTTGAAAAATTAGAACATGTGGACACAGGGAGGGGAGCATCACACAATGCAGTCAGTTGGCAGGGGCTAGGGGAGAGACAGCGGGGGGTGGGGGGGAGGGATACCTAGGGGAGAAATACCAGATAGAGGAGATGGAGGGATGAAGGCAGCAAACCACCTTGCCATGTATGTACCTATGCAACAATTCTGCATGATTTGCCCATGTACCCCAGAATCTAGTGTACAATTAAAAAAAAAGAAAAGAAACAAAAGAAAATCAGTAGCTACAAACGAACATGATTTTCACAATTCATCTTTAGTTAAGTCTAGGTTATTATTCCTCAAGCTAGTCAAGGAATAATTTTAAAAGAGTTGAATCCCTATGGATACATGAAGGAAAGCACAGTTATACTGAAAAAGAGATTTGGAAAGCTATGAGCAGAAGCTGACAATGACAATTTAACAAATAATGAAAGAAAAAGACAAAGAAAATGTCTTATAGAAAGGAAACTGCCCCTGATTTAGTTTGCGTCATATTGCCTATAATATTTCTAGAAATATTCAGTATTTAATATAAAAAATTCAAGTAATTGGTATACACAATTAAGGAGAGCATTATTGCAAGAAAAATTTAAAAAACATACAGGATCTTCAGTTTCACTTTTCCTAATGGACACAGTAGTTAATATTATATTTCTCATATTTTAATACATATCGTTTAAATATATTCTTTTTATTTATAATTGAATACATTTCTGACAGTATAACTTACATTGCAGTCAAAGATTTCATATCATTAGAGGCCCTCATTATTTCAAATGGTCTCTTAATTATGTTATGTATATGAGACATATAAATACAACAAGATTCATCTTTGTAACATTTTTATAACATTTTACAAAATAAGGAAAATGCTTAAAATATTTAATAATTATATTATGTACTATTTAATAAACAAAAGGCCATATTCATAGGAATAAATTGATCTGGCTAACAGCCACATATAAAAGCTAAAAATATTTGCTGATCCATTGAAATAAAGATGTCTGAATTCAGCAGGTGGATTGAGGTCTTCAGTGCATAATGAAGGGAAGTGGAAGTTTTCAGTGATGGTAACATGAAAGTTAAATAACCATGGAAAACTTCAAGCTATGTTCTTATGGAAGAATATGAAAATTTAGAAAATGAAAGATTCAAACGTAATAAACTAAATATCACCTAATATTATAAGCAAACTTTCTAATATAAAAATATATTAAATTATACTCAAGTATTTTAAAAATATTTATTACAGGAAATATAAGAAAATTATAATTTATTACATATTTTCACTTTTAAGAATTTAATGGATTCAATCTAAAACAAAAAGTGGCCTGAACGAGTTAGTTCAGAAGTTATGTAGAGTCATTTACAGTGACGTAGAAGATATTTAAACATTATTTTAAAGGGAAAAGACTAGTATATATTTTGCAAAAATTTAAGTAGCCTTTATAAGTCTTGAAATCAATAAAACAATGAATGCAAGAAGATCATGAAACAGAAGTGACTCCACATGAATAATGGATGGGTTTTTTTTTTTTTCTCTGTGGTTTGTGTTAGCTGAAAAGGTTTTTTAAAAAAGTTAAAGTCTCAGAGAATAGAAAAACCAAATCAAGCAAATACCAGGTCTTCATGCCCTGACTTAGAACACTATAGACACAACAGATAAGAGGCTAAAAATGCCAATTTTGAGCAAGGGTCCACAGACTAAATCTCATCACCTGTTTCCACATGTCTCACAAACTAAATATGTTATTTGCATGTGTAAATAGTTTAAAAATTTTTTTGAAATAACATTTCATGAGATTTAAATTCAGTGTTGACATAGTACTGTTGGAACACAGACAAGCTCATCTGTTTACAACTTGTTTCTGTCTTCTATTGCTCTGTAAGAGCAGAACTGAGTAGTTTTAATACAGACCATATGTCCTGATGTATTAGTCCATTTTCATACTGCTACGGAGAAATACCTGAGACTGGGTAATTTATAAAGAAAAGGTGGTTTAATGTACTCAGAGTTCCTTGTAGCTGGGGAGGCCTCAGTATCATGGGAGAAGGTGAAGGAAGAGCAAAGGCACATCTTACATGGCAGCAGGCAGGAGAGCATGGCAGGGGAACTGCCCTTTATAAAACCATTAGCTCTCATGAGATTCATTTACTATCCCAAGAACAGCACAGGAAAAACCCACCCCCATGATTTAATTGTATCCCACTTGGTTGGTCCTATGACACATAGGTATTATGGGAGCTACAATTCAAGATGAGTTTTGGATTGAGACACAGTCAAACTATATCACCTGGAAAGCCTAAAATATTTATCGTCTAGTAGATAAATATTCATGATCACCCTTTCTACCTCTTATACAAGAAGATCCTAACCTGACCTCTAAAATAATAGACACATTTTTGTCCTTTATGTAATTTTTAGTTAAATATTGCTTCTTTCACTCAACATTATATTTGTATAGAATTCATTCAAGTTCTTCAACATGAGCTCATTTATTTATATTGATCTTTACTATCCCATTATAAATATACTTTAAGTATGTATGTCACAATTTATAATCTGCTCTTCAAAAAATTGTGTTTTATATCAAGTTTAGGGCTATTTCTGTTATAAAGAAGTGTAATTGCTTGGCCATGGGACATATGTATGTCTATCCTTGGAGTTATATCCTTAGGGTTTCCCAATCGGTTGGACAAACCCACAATGCTACCAAAAAGTTATGAGAATTCCAGTTACTCCAGATTTTCACCAATGTTATAAATTGATGATTTAACAAACATAGTTATTTGAGTAGGTGTATAGGAATTAAATTGTGGTTTTAATTGTAACCCTCTAATAAAGACCATGTGGTAAGACTCAACTGCCTAATTTCAAATTTTAGTATAAAACTACAGTAAGCATAATAATACAGTATTGTACAATTAGATAAACATCATTAGATTAGCATAGAGTCTAAAATTAAACTCTCACATATATAGACAATTTTCCAAAAATACATAAATGAAACACAATGAAGGAAACATCATTTGTTCAACAAATAATGTTGAAATATTTGAGCATCCATATGCAAACAAATGAACCTCCACTACTATATCAGTTTATATGAAACATTAACTCAAGCCCGATCATAGACTATAATCTAAGAACAAGGAAAACATAAGAAAAAAATAGTTGTGACCTTGACTTAAGCAAAATTTTCTAAGACACATTACAGAAATAATAAATTTAAGTATTATTTGAATAGCACTGTTAAGAAAATGAAAATATAGGAGACAGACTGAGAGAAAATATTTGGAAAACACATTAGACAAAGAGCGTGACTTCAAAATACATAGAAATTTCTTTCAACTCATTACAAAATAATCCAATTAAAAAAACATTTTTGGTCCAAAAATCAATAAATCCTTCACCAAGGTGTATCTATGCATGTTAAATAAGCCCATGATAAAATGCTCAACATTAACAGTTATAGGGAAAATACAAATTTGACCACAATGGATATACAATATGCCTGCTAAAATGGCTAAAATTAGAAAGACTGGCACTATCAAGTGCTTGAGAAGAGAAACTGGGACTTGCAAGTAAGTACCTGAGGGGGTAAGCAAATAACTGATCAAAGGCAAGATAGTTTCACCATTCTGGAAACTAGTTTGATTGTATTTTTTAAAAATGAACTCAAACATACACTTGCTGTGAGACTCAGTAATCTCAGAGCTAGGGATTTACCCAAGAGAAATAAGAATAAATAACGACACAAAGACATAGAGGCAAATATACATAGGAGCTAAAATAATAACAGCTGCCTTTAACAAACAAAAAAATTTCAACACTACAATTAAATAAACAAATGTTGATACACTTACACAGCAATAAAAAGAAACCCGCTACACTTATTTTCATCTACAAATACTATGTGAAAGAGAAATAGCTAAAACCCTCATAATTCTACTCATATTACATTCTAGAATAGACAAATGTAATGCAGACAACAGATCAATGCTTTCCCAGGGATGAACAGATGTGAGGTTGACTGTAATGCAACATATGAGACTGTTTGGGTTGAAGAAAATTTTCTATATGTTGATTGAAGAAAGGATTACACAACTGTATACATTTATTAAAATCCTGAAAGGGTACACTTAAAACAATTAATTTTGTTATACATAAGTTAACTCCAATAGACTTAACTTTAAAATATCTGACTTTCAATTCTTGTAATTTTGCTTAAATCTTGTTTCACTTTTTCACCTAGGGTGTAACCTAGAGACATCTCTACAGAAAGCGTTAGGATTTGCCAGGGCCTTTCTTTGTTGGTTCTCTTCGGCAATGAGGCTGATAAAGTTTTTCTATAAACTTAGAAAGTCACACTCAAATCAATGTTTTCCCTTATCTCTAAGACCCTGGTCCATCTTCAGCTGGTCTCTGCTTTCAAACAAATGATTTTTATAAAATATTTTTGCTCTTATTGTTTAGGAGAGTAAACAATAAGAAGGAACTCTTGCATAAATGTTGACCTAATACAAGATAATTCAATATGGTTGGCCACAAAAAGTCTTTAGTCTATCTAGAGGGCTAATTTGAAATTGTAATATATACTGGAAAAACCTAGTGGCACATTAAGCAACCTGTGTAGAAATCAGACCTTACACTGCTTTGTACAGAATAACTTATATGAAAATATCCAAGAAAGATAAAATGTTAAACCAACACGAGATATAGCACGTTTCAAACTAATCTAAATAAATCCAGGAAATTCTCTATGGTGGAGCAGATCAACTTGCTCAGTATCTCTCACATCTGTTCAAGGGTAGAAGTTGATCATTATGAGATTACTCCATGTTGCTCACATAAACAATCAGAGGATTATAATAATGAACAGAAGGATCAAATACCACTCATATCTCTTACAAAATACATATGTTTGGGATTAATGAGGATCTTACATTTAACATTCATTGTTGAAGATAATTTGATAATTTCACTGTTTTCTGTGAAATAATAATAATCCAAAGATTATAAGTTATTCTACTCTAATGAAGCAGTTGGAGAAAGGAAGACAAAGAACACTACATTTTTAAATTTTGCCATTGCAAAATAAGTACTTTGATAGCAAGTAGCTTAATTTGCTTCTTGTAATATATTAGTTTTATGTTGCTTTGTTTGTTTTAATTAGTGTCGGGGGGTATTAAGGGAATAATTTGGCTCCTCATTTCATCTACACTTTCTTTTTCATCTACTTCTGATTATGCATGTATGTTACGTCTTTGGAAATCATCTCACAGTTTTTGAAGGTTATATTATTTTAACAAAAATATTTTTCCCCTTGCATTTCAATTTGGGAATTCTTCATTGACCTATCTTCAAACTCACAGGCTCTTTCCTCAACTATGCTTCGTCTATTGGTAAGCCCACCACCAGTGATCTTCATTTATGTTGCAGTGTTTATAACATGAAACCCTTTTTTTCAATCCTTTCTTACATTGGATTATTTATGTATTTATATGTTGTTTTTGTATGTTATTCTGTTTTTACATGTTGTTCACTTTTTCATTAGAGTCCTAAACATATTATTCACATATTTTTTAAAGCTATTTGTCTAATAATTTCAAAATCTGCATAGCCTCAAAGTCTGATTCTGATGTTGGCATCACTTTCTTCAGACTGCCTTTTTCCTATCTTTTAGCACACCTAGTAATTTTGTTGCTGTTGGTGAAAGCCAGACATGATGTATCAGGAACTGAGAAAAATAGGTCTTCCTTGTGATGCTTTATGTTAAACTAGTTAGCAGTAAGTTGTGTTAATATTTGTTGTAAGTGCCAGAGGCTTCAAATCTTTCTTGTGTTCCTTTGTTCTCTCTCCTCTGTTGTGTTTGAGTTTTCCTTGGAATTCCTCCATAACCAGAGTCTTTGCCTTGCAGATCTTTCAGCTATAATTCATTGCTATCATACTAGATCCCTGTTAATGTGGTGGTAAGGGGAAGTATTCTACGATCTTATGACTAAATCTCTGTCTTTTACTTTAAAAATAAAAGAGATTTAATCTTTTACTTTAATCTAGTCATGGGCTATGTTTTCCAGGAGGGTCTCTTAGCTTTCCACATTTTAACAGAGGCAGCTAGACTTGGGTTAATGCCTTTCTGCCTAGGTGGGATAAAACTTAGGTAATGGCTTTTCAGTATGAAAGAGGGTTTTGTTAAAGGGAATATTCTAGAAATATTTAAAAATTGTTACATTTCTACTCCTTTGCAGGAACCACCAGGGAATCTATCTTAGCTCACGACCTTGAGAACCTGGTGAGGTTTCTAAAGGGAAAACTCGCAAAAGGGTGGAGCCTTCCTAGGACTTCAGCCTCTTGAAGTTTCTCTTTCTCATGCTAGTCTCCACACAGCCTACAGCAATTCATCCAAAATATCATTTCAGTGTTTATATCTCCATTGGCTGTGCTCAAGGGTAACAGCTTCCTTGGTTATTATTTTTTGTAAAATACTTTTGTAATATTTTGTTAAATACTATGCAGCCACAAAAAAAGATGAGTTCATGTCCTTTGCAAGGATATGCATGAAGCTGGAAAACGTCATTCTCAGCAGACTGACACAAGAACAGAAAACCAAACACGGCCTGTTCTCACTCATAAGTGGGAGTTGAACAATGAGAGCACATGGACACGGTGAGGGGAACATCACACACAAGGGCCTGTCGGTGGGAGAGAGGGCTAAGGGAGGGATAGTTAGGGTTGGGGAGATTGGGGAGGGCTAACCTTAGGAGAAATACCTAACGTGGATGACGGGGGATAGATGCAGCAAACCACCATGGCACGTGTATACCTATGTAGTAAACATGCATGTTCTGCAAATGTACCTCAGAACTTAAAGTATTAAATAAATAAATAAATAAATAAATACATTTGAGTGCCTACAAAAACAATCATGCCAGCCACACTCTTAAATGACCTAATAATAAAAATAGAAATCAATACCGAGTAGAGCAAGATGGTAAAATAGGAAGCTATATCAATCATCCTCCCAACAAGGGCACCAAGTTAACAATCTACACAGAAAAAAAACACCTTCATAAGAGCTAAAAATTAGGCAAGGAATCATAATGCCTGGTTTTAACTCCATATCACTGAAAGAGGCACTGAACACCACCCCTCACCCACCCCCAGCAGCAACAGCATGGTGTGGAGAGTGTCTCTGCTGGGAGAGGAAGAACACAGCAATTGTGAGGCATTCAACTCAGTGCTGTTCTGTTAGATCAGAAAGAAATACCAGACTAGACTCAGCTGATGCCCACCCATGGAGGGGGCATTTAAAACAGCCCTAACCAGAAGGGAATTGCAGGTCCCAGCAGTCTGAAGTTGAGTGTCTGCAAACCCAAGGAGGGTTTTTGACTCTATGTAAACTTAATGCTCTTTGACTTTATGTAAACTTAAATGGCAGTCTAGGCCATAAGAACTGCAAATCTTAGGTGAGTCATAGGGCTGAATTAAGCCCAGAGACAGTGGACTTTGAGGACACACAACATACTGAGACACTAGCCATGATGGCTAAGACAGTGCTGGCATTGCCCTTTTCCTAATTCCAGTATGCACAGTTCAAAGCTCCAAAAGAGACCCTTTTCATCTTCATGAAGAGAGGAGAGGAAAGAGTGGAAAGGCCTTTACCTTGCATCTAGGATACTAGCTCAGCCACGGTAGGATAGGGCACCAGTCGGAGCCATGAGGTCCTAGCTCCCAGACAACATTTTTAGACATATCCTGGGCCAGAGAGGAACCTGCCACTTTGAAGAAAATGATCCAGTCCTACCAGCATTCATTATCTGCTAACTGACAAGCCCTTGAGCCTCTAATAACTAGCAGTGTTACCCGGGTACTACATTAACAGATGTAGGTGAGTTTCTGAGACTTGGATTCAGATGAGACTCAACACATTGTCAGCTCTAGGGCAAACCTATGTCTAAGGTACAAAACATATGGCTATGGGACAAAACTCCTTCTACTTGAGAAAAGCAAAGGGAAAATAAAAGGGACTTTGTTCTTAACTTTAGGTACCAGCATGGCAACAAAGGAGAAGAACACCAAATAAGATCTTGGGGTTCCTGATTTCAGGACTTTATTCTTGAATGGCATTTCTGGATCTGCCCTGGGTCAGAGGGGAGCCAACTTCCATGAAGGGTGAGTCTCAGGCCAGGTAGCACTCAAAATATGCTGTATTAAGAGACCTTGGGCCTTAAGGGAATATCAACAATAGTCTCGCAGCACTCCTTGTGGTCTGGGACGGTTGTGGCTCTGGGGTGAGACTCCTCTGCATTGGAAAAAAGGAAAGAAGAGTGGGAAGAACTGCATCATGTTGTTTATGGACCAGCTAAGCTACAATATAGGAGAAAACCAGACAGACTTCTAAAGTATTTGACTCTAGTCCCTTACTCCTGGACAGCACTTCTGAATCTATCTGGGGCTTACAGCACCTTGCCACCCTAAAGGGAAGGACTCAGGCCTGGCTGGCTTTCCCACCTGCTAATTGTAGAAGCCCAGGGTCTTTAGCAAGCATAGAAAGTAGCCAGGGCTTAGTTACAGCAGGATTTGAGTGAGACCCAGGGCTGTGCTGCCTTTAGGTCTGGCCCAGTGCAATTTTAGTGGTAGTGGCCACAGAGGTACTTGTGTCACTTCTATCCCAGCTATAGGTGGCTCAGAGAGGAAGAGGGAGTGAGAGAGAAAGAAAGAAAGAGAGAGAGAGAAAGAGAAAGAGAGAGACTTTGCATGTCATGTATGTTTGGGAGAAAGGAAGGGAAGAGAACAAGAGTTTCTTCCTGGTAACCCTGAGAATTCTTCTGGACCTTGTCCAAGACAGTCGAGGTGCTACCTCTATCAGTCTGCAGGAACCGAAGTGTTACTGGGCTTGGGTAGCTTACATTGTAACACCCAAATCCTTTCAAATATCTGGAAAGCCTTCCCGAAAAGGATGACTACAAGTAAGCCCAGATAGTAAAGACTACAATAAATTTCTAACTTTTAAATGCACAGACACCAAAGAACATTTATTAGAATAAACACTATCCAGGAAAACATGACTTCACCAAATGAACTAAATAAAGCACCAGGGACCAAACCTCGAGAAACAGAGTTATGCGACCTTTCCAATAGATAATTCAAAATAGTTTGGTTGAGGAAATTCAATGAAATTCAAGGTCACATGGAGAAGGAATTCAGAATTGTATCAGATAAATTTAACAAAGAGATTAAAATAACTAAAAAGAATCAAGCAGAAGCTTTGGAACTGAAAAATGCAATTATGCAATTGGCATACTGAAGAATGCATCAGAGTCCTTTAATAGTGAAATGAATCAAATAGGAGAAAGTGTAAGCTTGAAGACAGACTACTTTAAAGTACACAATCTGAGAAGATAATAGAAAAAGAATAAAAGGCAATTAAGCCCTCCTATAGAATCTAGAAAACAACCTCAAAAGAATCTAAGAGTTTGTGGCCTCAAGGAGGAGATAGAGAGAAATAGGGGTAGAAAGGTTATTCAAAAGGATAATAATAGATAACTTTCCAGACCTATAAAAAGATATTAATATCCAAGAAAGGTATAGAACACCAAGAAGATTTAACCCAAAGAAAACTAGAATAATTAAACCCACAAAGGTATAAGATAAAACAAGGATCCTAAAAGCACCGAAAGAAAAAAAGCTAATAATATACAGTGGAGCTCCAATACTTCTGGCAGCAAACTTTTCAATGGAAATCTTACAAGCCAGAAGAGAGTAGCATGATATATTTGAATGCTGAAGAAAAAAAAATTTATACTAAAATAGTATATCTGTTGAGAATATTCTTCAAACAACAAGAAGAAATAAAGACATTAACTGAAAAACAAAAGCTGTCAGATTTCATGGATACTAGACCCAACTGCAAGAAATGAAAAAGGGAGTATTCTATCAGAGAGAAAAGGATATTAATGGGCAATATATAATAACCTGAAGCTACAAAACTCATTGGTAATAGTAAGTACACAGAAAATTTCATAACACTGTAACCATGGTATCTAAACTATTCTAATCCTACATATAAAGAATAAATAATGAACTAATAAAAAATAATAACTACAACAACATGAAAAACATAGTACAATAAAATATAAAGAGAAACAATGAAATGTTTAAAAGTAGGGGGATAAAGTTAAGGCATAGAGTTTTTATTAGTTTTCTTTCTTTTTGTTTGTTCATGCAAAGAGGGTTAAGTTGTTATCAACTTAAAATAAGGGGCTTTAAAGTAATATTTGCATGCGTCATGGTAAGCTTGAACCAAAAAGCATACAATGCATACACAAAAAATAAAAAGTGAGAAACTAAGTTATATTCCTAGAGAAAAATCACCTTCACTAGAGGAAGACAGGAACTTAAAAGAGAGAGAGAGAGAGAGATAAAGAGAGAGAAAAGACCACAAAACAACCAGAATGTATAAAAAATTCAAAGACTAAGTTCTTACTTCTCAATAATAGCATTGAATGTAAATGGACTAAACTCTTTTATCAAAAGACATAGATTGGCTGAATAGGTACGTAACAAGACTCATCGATCTGTTGCCTACAAGAAACATATTTCACTTCTAAAGAAACACGTAGACTGAAAATAAACAGGTGAAAAAGATACTCTACACTAATGGAAACCAAAAATGAGCAGAAGTCACTATACTTGTATCAGACAAAATAGATTTCGAGATTAAAAACAATAATAAGAGACGAAGAACATTACTATCTGATAATAAAGGGATCAATTCAGCAGAGAATGTAACGATTTTAAATATATATGCACTCAACTCTGGAGCACACAGGTAGATACAGGAAATATTAGTAGAGCTAAAGGCAGAGATAGGTCCCAGTACAATAATAGCTGGAGATTTCAACATCCCACTTTCAGCATTGGACAGATCTTCCAGATTTAAAAAAATCAACAAAGAAACATCAGACTTAATTTGTACTATAGACCAAGTGGATCTAATTGATATTTACAGAACATTTCATCCAGCTTCAAAATATACATTTTTTTCCTTTAGCACATTGATCCATCTAAAGGATTGAATGTACATTAGATCACTAAACAAGTCATAAAACATTTTTAATTGAGATAATATCAAGCATATTCTCTGACCACAATAGAATAAAGCAAATAAACCTAGAAATTAATAACAAGAGGAATTTTGGAAACTATAGAAATACATCGATATTAAGCAATATGCTCCTGCATGTCTGGTAGGTCAATGAAGAAATGTAAAAAATATTGAAAAATTTCTTGAAAAAAATGATACTGAAAACACAGCATATCAAAACCAATGTAACAAAGCAAAAGCAGTGCTAAAAAGGAAGTTTATAGCCATAAATACCTGCCTAAAAAAAAAAAGAAAAACTTCAAATGAACAATCTAATGATGCATATCTTAAAGAGCTAGAAAAGCAAGAGCAAACTAAACATAAAATTAGTAGAAGAAAATAAATCATAGATCAGAGAGGAAATAAATGAAATTGAAAAAAAGAAATAAATGAAATTGAAATGAATAAAACAATAAAAAATCAATAAAAATAAGCTCCTTTTTGAAAAGTTAAATATAAAATTCACAAACCTTTAGCCAGACTAAGTGAAAAAGAGAGAAGATTCAAATAAATAAAATCAGAAATGAGAGAGACATTACAACTGATACTGCAGAAATTGAAAGGATCATTAGTGGCTACCATGAGGATCTATCTG
Source organism: Sapajus apella (assembly GCF_009761245.1). NCBI lineage: Eukaryota > Metazoa > Chordata > Mammalia > Primates > Cebidae > Sapajus > Sapajus apella. The sequence continues at coordinate 40,606,099 of NW_022436941.1, forward strand.
CCAATAAATGGAAAAATCTGCAAGAAATGGACAAATTCCTAAATAAATACAACCTATCAAGATTGAACCAGGAAGAAATCCAAAACTTGAATAGACCAATAGCAAGTAACGAGATCAAAACCATAATAAAAAGTCTCCAAGTTAAAAAAAAAAAAAAAGAAGAAGTCCAGGACCTGATGGTTTCATGGTTGAATCTTTCCAGATATTTTAAAAAAGAACTGATGCCGGGCGCGGTGGCTCACGCCTGTAATCCCAGCACTTTGGGAGGCCGAGGCGGGTGGATCACGAGGTCAAGAGATCGAGACCATCCTGGTCAACATGGTGAAACCCCGTCTCTACTAAAAATACAAAAATTCAGCTGGGCATGGTGGCGTGTGCCTGTAATCCCAGCTACTCAGGAGGCTGAGGCAGGAGAATTGCCTGAACCCAGGAGGCGGAGGTTGCGGTGAGCCGAGATCGCGCCATTGCACTCCAGCCTGGGTAACAAGAGCGAAACTCCGTCTCAAAAAATAAATAAATAAATAAATAAAATAAAAAATAAAAAATAAAAATAAAATAAAAAAATAAAAAAATAAAAAAGAACTGATAACAATCCTACTGAAACTATTCCAAAAAATAAAGGAGGAAGGAATACTTCCAAATGCATCCCATAATGCCAGTACTACACTGATAATCAAAACCACACAAAGACACATTAAAAAAAAAAGACAGAAAGAAAGAAAACTACAAGCCAATGTCTCTGTTGAATATTGGTGCAAAAATTTTCAACAAAATACTAACAAATTGAATTCAACAATACATTAGAAGGATCATTCATCATGACCAAGTGGGATTTATTCCTGTGATGCAAGAATGATTCGATGTATGCAAAGCAATCTATGAGATATATGATATCAACAGAGTGAAGGATGAAAACTATTTGATCATTTTAATTCATGCTAAAAAAGTATTTGATAAAATTCAACATCCCTTCATTATAAAAACCCTCAAAAAACTGGAGATAGAAAAAACATACCTCAGCATAATAAAAGCTGTATGTGACAGACACACAGCTAGTATCCTACTAAATGGGAAAAATCTGAAAACTTTTTCTCTAAGATCTAAAAAATGACAAAGATAACCACTTTCATTACTGTTATTCAATGTAGTACTGGAAGTCCTAGCTAAAGCAATCAGACAAGACAAAGATATAATGAGCATCCAAATTAAAAAGGAAGAAATCGAATTATCCTTGATTGCAGATAATATGATCTTATATTTGGAAAAACCTGAAGACTCAACCAAAAAAATGTTAGAACTGATAAATTCAGTAATTTTGCAGAATACAAAACAACATACAAAAATTAACAATTCTATATGTTAACAATGCACAATGTGAAAAAGAAATAAAAATGTAATCCCATTTATCATAGCCACATATATAATTAAATATCTAGGAATTAGCTTGACTAAAGAAGTGAAAGGTCTTCAGCATGGCAAGTGTATACCCATGTAACAAACCTACACATTCTGCACATGTACCCCAGAACTTAAAGTATAATAAAAATAAAGAAATAAAGAAAAAAAACTATAAAACATTTCCCCACTCTTCCAAGGGTAATCTTGACACCAACTTTTAATATCATACTTTCTGTTGTTCTTGAACTTTATATAAATGTAATCATATAATAGATATTCTTCTGTGTCAGTGTTTTTATTTGCTTTAGCTGTATTGAGTTCATTTAAAGTATTTTATTATATGTATATACTATAATTTTTAACCATTCTACTGATTATGGACATTTAAATTGTATCCAGTTTGGAACTTCTACAATTAATACTGCTATGAACATTATTGTACTTTTCTTTGGCACACACATGCATTTTTATGTTACATATTTACCAAGAAAAAGATTTGCCAGGTAAAACACAAGATACCCAGTCAAATGGAAATTTCAGGTAAACAAACAAAAAAAATTAGTATATTTATGTCATAAATATTACATGCATGCCTTTATTTAAAAATTGTTCATTGTTTATCCAAAATTCACATTTAACTGAGTTTCATGCATTTTATATACTAAATTTGACAATCCTATGTAGAAATAAATTGTAAAAATAAAAAACAAAACTTCTCTGTGGTCAGAGAAGTATTCTATTATACTATGATACCTTCTAGAAATTTTCTTGTTAGGCCTTTATCTACTTAGTCTCTTGGATTAGACTTTTCTTGTTTTTGTTGTGAAGTTTCATTTGGTTACTTTTCATGTGATTTTTTTTTTTTTTCCAAATAGCCATTCAGTTATGCTAGAAAAATTTATGGAAAAGAGCATTACTTCTTTAGTAGTTCACAGTCCCACCTGGGGCTTGGCCAAAATCTACTAAAATAAGTGAAGATTTAAAATGGGATAACACTAAATCTATAGATCACTTTGGAAAGAAATAAAATTTATGAAATATTCAGTGTTCAACCATGAACTTGCTATAGTTTTCCATTCATTTAGGTCATTGATTTTTCAAAATATATTTTAGAGTAGTCTGTGTCTAGGTCTTAAACATATTTTGTTGAATTTCTTTGTAAATATTTGATTTTTTCTTCCTTTTTAAGTAGTTATATTTTTTGAAAATTTCTGTAATTAAATTATTGAAAACTATCCATCATGTTTTCCATATACTTTTAACAATTGTGTTTTTTGTAATAACTTAACAATGCTATTTTCTGCCAGATAACTGTAGAAGCCTTTAAGACATAATCCTGCATAATTTTATTCATTATTAAATCCACAGTACCTAGCTCAATGTATGTCACATAGTAGGCAATAAATAAATGCTTGCTGCAATCTTTTCAAGAAATGCCTAACACCCAGGATTTGAAAATTGACCCTCAGTTCCACTCATATAGAATACTTGGTTCATAGATGTAGTTTCAACATGTAAGTACCTTCAACATGTAATTACACAGTAATATCTTTCCTACAATTTTCCTATTCTAGAAACACATGGGACTGGTTAATTTAATTTCAGAGATGTCAGTGTGAATGTTAAGGATTAATTATCTACATAACAAGTCAGGATGAAATTTATAAAATGATCTTTAGAATTTACCTTTGACTATTTTAACAAATAGTTAAAATACTAGGACATATGTGTACAGAAAAGCTACTAAGATTTGGTCTGCATTACCAGAATCCAGAATAAAGGATATCTCCATTTTATAGACTTTATCAAACCCTATGTTGCATTTAGTTCAGAAATCCAGATCTTAATGAGGAGTAATAGTCAGAATGCCTGTAAGGAAACTGAACAGGATAGACAATGTCTAAAGAAACTATACTTGAATTTTTTTATTCTTTTAGTCAACACAGAGAATGTTACATAGATTCTTAAATGTATTGAGCTCATATTAGCTTTTGTCTTACTTTTTGTTGCTCCATAGAGTAACAAGGATTAATAATTAAACATTATTTTTAAAAATCTGTTTTGGATAGACATATAAGAAACATTGTAACATTTAGATATTCCCAAAGATGAAAATGGCCTATTGCTTTGTCTCTCTCTTTCTCGTAAGCTATAATTGCATCACCCTTGTTAGAGAATCCCTGCAATCTGTATCTCCATTATCTTTTCAATTATCAGTTTTTTCACTGTAAACAATTAGAAAAGCATAATATTGTTCAATTTCCTAAGTGATCATTATCTTTTAATAAACAATCAGGAAAATAATAAATGCATAATTTTATAATCTGAAGAAGTTATGCAACTATTGTATTCTAATATATGAAAAGTGAATTTGTATATTCATATACAATGTATATATACATCTTTTTAAAGGGGAATTGTGGTTCATGAAAAAGAAAATAACTTATGTTGAGTATATGAATCAAATGGAAGAAGACAGTTTTTGGTATCTAAAAAAGATTTAAGAGATTATTCATTCTCTATAATTTGCTTTGAATTAGTGTTGATATGGCTTGTATTTGAAATAACTTTTAATTTTCAAAAACACTGCAATGAAACAACAGTTTCTGGTATTTTCTCTTCCATTTTCTATTTATTTGCAAGCATAAAATCATGCATTTGTAGGCTTGTGGGTAAATGTAGATACAAGTAATGCAATGCACCATTTTAATTTAAATACAAAATATTTATTGCTCTTACATAAAGTCAATAATATCCATACTGGTGAGTAAGTGCCACTGATCCAAATCAATTTTTTAAATTACTTAAAAATTTATTATTCCTCATAACTTTATATTTCTCTAGATACTATGTAAATCTTTGAAAACAATTAGCAAATCCAAAAGCACTTTGTACATCTATGAATTTTTAATGCTCCTTTACATGCCATCTTTCTTCTAACTTGAAAATATAATTCTTTTCAATGTCCCTTCCCTTCTCAAGCCCTTTAACTTCCAGCACCAAAGACAGCTGTGCAGAACATAAATAACATATTAATTTTCATGGTCTATGAATCAGACAATACTTTAAATGGATTTTCAACTATTCTAAATACCCTCCAATTACACTGAATCTCACATTGCCATTAGCTGAATATGTGGGAAAACAAACTTTGTTTAGATGACATAAAGGCCTATGAGGAAATACTATATTACACTTAGGTTGCAGGGTTATTCCTAAGAGAGCATGGGAGGTGATTAAATGCAGAAATGCAGGATGGAACAGGGAATGGAAGTAATGAAACTATTACTCTATATAGTAAGCAATTATATATATTGTTCAGATTATAATCTATTTATAGGGAAGTGAATGTCTTTAGTAGAGCAGAGTGATAATCAGATTCGGAGAAAGGGCTCACAACATTACTCTTAAGATGAGTGTCTTCACTAGAGCAGAGTGATAATTAGGGTGGGAGAGATGGGCAAATAACATAAGACTAGACCACAATAATAATCAGAGTGAAATATATAGGCATGCATCGCTTCCTTAATCTCAAACTTTTGGAGCACTGTGACATCATTCAGTTCAAATTACAATCCTCCCAATAAATACAGTGATGTATTTTTAGGCACTCTCAACACAAGGATCCTTAGTGAACTCCTGGCTTGGAGAGTAATAATTTGGTAGGTACCTATATATCATAGTTAATTTGTTGTTTTAACTTGCATTTTGAAATAATGTTAGAAAAAGTTCAAAAAGTGAAAAAGATAGCATAAAGAATCCTTGTTATGACCTCTTTCCAGATTCTGCCAATGTTAACATCTTACAGAACCATAGCAAATTTGTCAAAACAAACAAATCAAATTTTGTATCTTACTATCAACTAAATTTCAGACATTTCTCCTTTATCTCTTCCTATCTGTCATGGCGTCTACGTCTTGCCTTGTTTTTTATGATCTTTAAAATTTTTCAAATAGCTAAGAATTTAACGATTGTTGTCTTTATACGTACATTACAAAAGAATAGAAGTTACAATAGTGGATTATCCCTACATTTTGTCAGATATGCAGTGGCGAAGGAAGAATAATTGGGGGAGTTTGAGCTAGTGTCTTCTGTGCTGCTTTGGATGTCAACAGAACAAGAAAATATTTTTTAAAAAGATATAAATTATGGGCCGTACTGTAAGTATGAGTCCAATCCTTTTAACAAAACACCAACAATATTGCCAAAAAGAAAAAGCATGCAATGTGAAACAAGCACACAAAATGTTTTAAAAATAATTTAAACACCTAAAAAAGCAAAAAGCAAATAATGAGGTAAATAAAATACATATATGTATTTCAGATTGTAAATGGCATACTATTATAATATTTTTCAATATCATTTTTGTAATTCTAAGTTTAGCTATGCCCTTTCTGTACTTACTTTGATTTCACATCATTTTCAGATTTTTGGTAAATTCTACCTGTCTTCTAATTATGAGATATATTACTTAAAATGACAGTCATAAGATTCAACAGGTGTTAAGAAATAGGCTGGTTTACAGAAGAAGATTATGTAGTGATTAAGACTAACTTTTTTCTTTCCACATACAAAAAAAAAGTCTTCCTTTATTTCTAGGCATAATTTTTCTAGGTATCATTTATTAAAATTTGTCTCCTTATATACTTCAAGCTATCATGCATAAATGCTTTTCTTAAAATGTTTAATTATTATGGGCACATATAGGTGTTTATATATGTGGGACATATGTGATGCTTTGATACAGGCATATAATGTGTAACAATCACATCAGCAAAATTGGGGTGCTCATCACCCTAAGCATTTGTCATTTCTTTGTGTTAGAAACATTCACATTTTACTCATTTAGTTATTTTAAAATATAAAATAAGTTATAATTGACTATGGTCACTCTGTTGTACTGTTAAATACTAGATATCATTCCTTCTATCTGACTATGTTTTTGAAACCATTAATACTCTCTACTTCTTCTTCCCTTCCCAACTACCATTCCCAGCTACTGGTGACCAAATTTATACTCTCTTAAGCTCTCACAATGCTTTCTATCTAGAATTTTTCACTACGTAAATGTCAATTGCTAATAGACAGTGAAAAGTGTGTTTTATATTTATCTGTGTCTTCCATATTGTTTTCATTCTTTCAATCACTTGCCACAATTTAAATGTCATTCACTATTCCTTTATCTGTTTAGAGTATTGATAAAATTACTCAGTACTTTTGAGGATAAAATTTACAAGACAATCAAGGAGATGATTTTATATGGACTATTGCAATAGGGACAGCAGAACATTTTTGAACATCAAAGTATCTCAACAGAATGGTTTTGCCTTTGATACTTTCACAGGAAGGGGTAAACAAGTTGTCAATGAAGTGTTTGTTTTGTACAGGAGTCCAATTCTCTAACCAAAAAAAGGACACTAAAGAAGTAGCTAAAAAGAAAAAGCAAATAATGAGGTAAACAAAATCTATATGTGTACTTCATATTGTAAAGAGTTTAATACTAGAGTAATTTTCATGCTGTTTTGTAGGCAGGGTAAGTTTGTCAATTATATTAACAGGAAATGTTTATTTCTGTGCCTAGCTAGTTTCAGGGGTATAAAGACCTTTATCTTAGTTAATTACTCATGAGACAAAGAATAGTAAAGTTGGTTAGGTGCTAATATGGTTTAGCTCTGTGTCTCCCAAGCAAATCTCATGTTGAATTGCAATCCCAGGTGTTGGAGATGGGACTGGGTGAGAGGTGATTGGATCACGAGAGTGGTTTCTAACAATTTAGCACCATCCACCTAGTGCTGACTCATGATAGAGTTCTCACAAGATCTGGCCATTTAAGAGTGTGTGGCACCTTTCCCTTTGCTCTTTCTCTCCTGTCAGCCATATGAAGGCTGTGACTGCTTCCCCTTCACCTTCTGCCATAATTGTAAGTTTCCTGGGGCCTAGCTAGAAACAGAAGCTTATATAACCTGCAGAACTCTGAGCCAGTTAAGCCTGTTTTTAAAATAACTTCCCAGTTTCAGTTCTGTCTTTATAATGGTATGATAATAAAAAAAACGGGTCTGCATCTGTATTTTATCAACAAGTTTAAGAAACAGGGAAAAGATTTCGTTTTGGCCTTGTCTGTAGCCATCACGAAAAATTCATTCTGCATAATCCTCTCCACTAAATGTTTTATTATTATTATTATTATTATTATTACTATACTTTAAGTTCTGCGGTGCATGTGCCGATCTTACAGGAGTGTAATTCCTCTTTTCCTAGTTGAATACCCTGTATTTCTTTTACCTGCCTGATTGGTCTGGCCAGAACGTCCAATACTATTTTGAATAGGAATGGTGAGAGAGGGAACCCTTATCTTGTGCCAGTTTTCAAATCCTTTTGCAGTTGATTAAATGCTCTTTTAATGTGATGCACCGTTAAAATGAATCTTAAAGTGAGAACAAAACAATCAGAATAACTTACATTATGCAAATAAAACCATTTTGAAGAATTATTTCTCCCATGACCACAAAGATATAAGTAAGCTGTGGTGTTACAGCGTCTCCCCTGCAACAGCACACTCATCCTGTGATAGAATTCATATTTATGTTGTATGAAGGCAGCTAAAGTCATTTTGTAACTTATGGGTAAGAATGGGGATTATTTTCCTCTGCATCACTTTGTCTAAAACTCAAAACTGAGACTAAATGAATTAAAATTGAAAAGTGAAAGAAACTGAAGAAAGATGCTCTGCTTCCTTATTAAAGTCAAGCTCAAATACTTGGATTCCACTGGAGAAATTATAGTATTAGCATTGCCCCTACAGGAATCTACAACCATCACTCGGGAATATCCATAAGCCTAAAGATAAACTGTATAGAAAATGTTGTATTGAATTACACACAATCGATGAAACTGTGCATCCAATTTTTATATTCCAAATGATCATTTAATTTTTATGAAAAATATTTTACGATAGTGAAAAAGAGAAAAGCAGAACAACACTTCAGCTGCAGCAGAACTTTCTCAGTTGTGCTGCAAAGCTTTTTACCATATAGTGAGTAAAAGACGATAAATGACTTTAATTCAGCATTCACTACCACTGAATAATTTACAGATAAATCTGATTCCTGTAAGAGGGAAACATACAGCTAATAAAATACAAATAAAGAAGTAAAGCCAAAATTCTCAATGAATGTGACAGAAATTAATAGTTGGTTAACTACAGTTTCATCAACTCTGACAGTATTAAAATTTAAATGTCAGCCAGCATGAAAAATGTTTCCATTCTTCAGAGTACTTTAGGGAGAATTTATAATCATAGTTCTTTAAATAAAAAAGAAGGCTTAAATGAGTTCCATCAGATTCATTAGGAAATAACAGAATTCAGGAGGAAAAATGTCAAGTAATTTTATGAAACTTAAAGGAAAATCCAGATATAGACCTAGAGTTTAAGGATTTTGTTCACAATAAAGACAGCGTTTCAGTTTAGTGTAGAAAAGAAAGACTTTTATTTTTGAAATGTTATATTTATTTTAAAAATGCTTAATTCTCTGGGGAAAAAAATCAAACTGCATACTAAACTCATTCAGATAGATGAATAAGCCATCCAAACAAAATAATCTTAGAATTCTGCTGTCCAATATGGTAGTTACTAGCCTCATGTGGCTATTGAAAACTGGAAATATAGCTAGTGAAAATGAGCAAATTTAATTTGATTTAACTTACATTTAAATGTAAAGCATATTCAATTGAGTTATTGGAAAACATTTAGGGATGATTGGAAAAACTAGATATGTGAATCTATATTTTAAACAGTAAATTTTATAAAATGTAAATAGAGATCTAGCATTTCCAATGAAAACTTATCTGTAACTTGAGTTATATTGTATTTAGAAAACACACACATAAAAATAATATAAGATATTTCATTAATATTTTTGTGATTATAGGCTTAAATATTTTTGATATATTGAGTTAAATAAAATATATTATTAAAATTAACTTTACCTGTTTCTTTTTACTTTTTAAATGTGGTTACTAGAAAATTTAAAAATATATGAGTGACTCACAAAATGTTTTATTGAACAACATCGTTTTAGGTAAAAAAGAGAAAAAAAAAAGTCGCATATTGAGATCTTGAGTGGGGAATCTTTTTAATCAGGACACAAAGTCCAAAAGCCACAAAGGAGAATCAGCTAATTAATGACAGCAAAGAAAGGAAAAAGGGAAGTAGTACAAAGAAAAGCAGTAAAAAAGAACACCGCTTTTTGCTCGAAAGATAAAATGGGAAGAAGAAGGAGAGGGAACAGAGAGAGAGGAAGAAAGTTAGAGAGTACATTTATTTAAATCCAAATCCCTTCAGGGGCATAACTGATAATTTAGATACAAATTGAAATCACACTTACATTATAAGCAATATATTTCATATATAGTAATTTGCTATAGGGTTATACTTACAAAAATATGATTTCATACGCAAGATATGGCTTGTAATATTGCATTAATAGCAAAATAAATGTAGCAATATAAAGTTAAATAAGCAGACATTATGTTGAAAAATTCTGTTTCTCTGTGCATATATATGTGTATAATACAGTTATTTATAATGAAGTGTTAGGTAATTTTGTGATGATATGAAAACATATCATCATAGTGTATTATAAAAAAGAAATAGATGGAAAACGTTATAGTAAATTTTATACTACAAGAATAACTTGCATAAAAATGTAATTTTTCATATCAAAAAGATATGAACTGACATGTTTATTTACTTATTTTTGTGAAATGCTCAATATTTTTTAGAGTAGGTATATTAAACAAGTGGGAGAAAAAATTGTGGAAGGGAATATGAAATTTTTTTATTTTATATATTTAATATATTTGAATTTTAAACATTTCCATGTTTTTAAAATAATGTGATTATCTGGAGAGAAAGGACATTTTTGTTTTGATAGCTTTACATCTAAAAAATTTTATAATAAAATTTTTATAAAATTCGTGATTTTGTTTGGTAAAAATTAAAAGTGGTGTCAGTTTATTAACAACCTTGTGATTTGTCTTTTAATCTTCTTGAAAAATACATAAAGCTATTATTTCCTTGTATTTACAAAACAGGACCATCGTATATGGCCTTTGAGTCCTCCTTATAATTTCTTACCTATTGCAAAGTCTAATATCATCTGCTTCATGAGAGACTACTTGTACAAAAGACAAAACACTCTGTGTGTGGTGGCTCACATCTGCAATCCCAACACTTTGTAGAGCCAAGGCAGGAAATTACTTTGAGCTCAGGAGTTCAAGATCAGCTGGGGCAACATGGTGAGAACCTGTCTCCACAAAAAGAAAAAAACAAAATTAAAAAAAGACAAAATAAATATTTACAATTCTCACATTCTTCAAATTTGGTGATATTTTAAAAATATATTCACCCGATAAAGTAGAAATTTTAGGTTATATTGCAAAAATTGTTTTACTGTACATAACAAAATAGATTTGCAGTACAAACATTTTCTATAGGCCTCACACTGTTGTGGGATTGGGAGTGCCTCTATTTAACTAAATGGTTATTATAAAGTAAATGGAATTTCAAAACATTTCTTAAGTTTCAAACCCAATTTTTCAAAAAAGATTTTAAGTAACTGAGAAACCATACAAGTTATTTGCAAATGCTTTGACGTCTTCAGTTTATTCAGTAGTGTAGATATCATCAAACATTTCCTGAATTTTTAATTTAAATAATACTAATGGAATTATTGCAACATGATGGATATGAATTTGTTTAAATGTAGCTATTTTCATAATTGCTGATAAAAATTTAAAAAATATATAAAAATACTAAAATGGATATTGGAATCTTTCTAGATTGAGTTTTAAATATCAGACCAATTATAAATAGAGAAGAGAGTTAAAATAGAAATATGTTACAGACTAGCCTTAAAGCTATAATGAAATGATTAAATTATCAAAAGGAAGTGGGCTGAAAGGAGTAAAGCAGAGGGTAATAATTTAATTTAATTAATATTAATAAAAATAAACACTGGAACCTACCAAAGAGCAGTATTGTAGATTCTATAACATATCCTCAAATAAGTTTGCAGCAATAGTGAATGGGAAATTGAATTTATCTTCCAATATGATAGCAGTATTAGTGCAGCAAAGAAATAGAGATGAACCATCCAAATTTAATAGCATTAATAGCATTATAACTGAGACAATAATACTGAATCATGCTAGTTACTGCCTTTATTATCACTGCTTAGGCACAGATATCAGAGAATTCAGGGAGGTTTGGTTCTTATCTAGATTTCAAAGAAAATGTTTAGAGTCTTAAAAGACTGATTTTTTCAGCTTAATCACACTTAATGTGATACTGCTCTTTCTCCATTATGCTTATTAACAGCTGAATTCAACTAGATGATATCAGCTTATAAATCCATTCACTAAAATTTGCCTTTCTCTTTAGTCACTCCAATTAAAACAGTGTAGTGCATTGAGCAGCTAAATTGGTGTATGAAAAGAAAGAACTGCTACTTTCACATACATTTTCTATCCTTCTACCTTAGAAGCCACATCAAAGACTTATATGTTATGTGCTGCTGCTACCCTTCAGGGCAGAGCAATAACCTCCTCAAAATTTCATCCCTGCTAAGTTTAGTGATATAAATGTCCATTGACAAGTAAGTGTAGAATACATTGAGTAAATTGAATACATCATTTTCAAAATGTTGTCAGTGAAATTTTATAATTTTCTATTGACTACTTTCCAGCTGGTGTTGCTAATATTAAATTATAAAACTTACAGTCTGTTTTCAATTCCTATTATGTCTGAGTATCTATCCTCAACACAGACCTCAATTTTCCCAGCTTGAATGTTTCCATTTACTCATAACCATGTTAACAGGAAAAAAATAAAACAAACAAACAAAAAAACATGTAAGCAGTCATGACTTAGGGCCATGCCATCAAAGGTTTTCAATGTATGTATGTGACTCTGATGATGACACGTGTGTGACTGATCTCTAAATTTTGTACTGCAGGTTGAACAAAAACTTCTTTGGAAAATGTAATTTTCAATATTTCAAAGAAAGTATGTTTTAGAAAAAAATTAAATTTTGAATATATTTGAAGCCTACTAAAATTATTTAAAGACTTTTTATTGCAAGATACAGTTTTTTAAAAATTACATCTCAAGTGGTTTTAGAAATGGGGTGCTATAAAAATATGAATGTCCATGTATAGCTACATCCTGTGCATTAAAGAGTTAATGTTTAACTATTATAAAAATTTATTTAATTGTAATACTAATGAATAGTTTCTTTAATTGTACAAAAAGGAATTTTTATTTTTCTTTCCTTTTTTTTTCTATTTCCTCCTCCATCACTGAAGTAGTAATATCCAGAAATCTCAGTGAAGATTGAATCAAATTTCTCAGACCTAAACTCTCAGAGAAAATTCCAGTTGTTAAGAAGAAGAAATAAATATACAATGCTACTATATCATAAATAAATAAGTAAAGATTTTTAAATAGTCAAGAGAGGATACTTTGCCAATTATACTCAGGATGGGAGGTGATGACATGGGAAACATAAGTCTTATTTTGTTCCAGAATTCCTTACAATTTCCCCTCTTTAGCTTTTTCACCACCTGAAGTAAAGAGCAAAATTTGACCTGCATAGACAGTTGATTGAACAATTGCTCAGCTTTAATCACTAAGTTGGTACCGAAAACATGTATTCAATTTACAGTCCTCCAGAAGCTACAATCCAATATCAGTCTGGATTTGGGCAGGAAAATAGAATCTGATTACAACTGAATAGAGTTAGGTATTTACATGACTCTGCAATTGGTCGAGGAGTAGAATTCAAGAAAACTTTCCACTAATTGTTTGGGGAGTTCCCACTGAAGGTCACAGAAGTTGAACTGAAGTTTTTCACCTGAAGAGCTGAACCAGGAGTCCTCAGGCATCTGCCTGCAAGCTGTCGTGTTCTTTGAGGACTAAGAAGCTACCATAAATTACCCAGTCTGGAACAGTAAAAACTCAAGAACTTACAAGGATCCTCAAGAACTTGCAAGGATGGTCCTGTGGTCCTCAAGAACTTGCAAGGATGGTCCTGTGGTCCTCAAGAACTTGCAAGGATGCTTGGGTGTGAACTTTACCTTTTCCCAGAGAATAATAACTTCACCTTCATTACAGTATTCCAAATACTCTTGAGTTCCACATGTAAGAGAACCTTATCTAAGAACTGTACAATTAGGGGGACTTTGGAACTCCATCCCTTCCCTGGTATTCTCCATGCCTAACTGGCCTCCAGTGGTCCTTCTCAATGTATCTACTTTTGGACTCAGCAGTTATAAACACCAACACCCTTTGTATCCATATTTCAGTTCTGACCAAAGGTAATACCATCATTTTCTTAACTTGTCAGAATGACCGTTATAAGCTCAAACACATCATCAAGAACAAATAAGTAACCTTGTATAACATTCTATTTATCTCTGAATAAATTTTGTTTCTTTTCTAGCTCAGTCACAATCTTTCTTTTGTATCTTGAAACTTAAAGACTAATTTATATGAGCAATTTTTAGTGATGCTGTTTATATTAGATAATAAAGAAACCATAGGGAGAAAGATTAAAACATTATTTGTTAATAGATACAAACATATACAGAGATGCTTATACATAAGCAAGAAGAAAATATGAATAATTACCACAATCCTTGTTTATGCAAAAGATCTCATATTCGTAGTTGGCATCTCTAACTTTTCTTTTCACTACCCAGTCCTCATTTCCTTCATCCTCAGCCAGTGCAACAGCTAGTCATGGTTCTTTGCCTGGGGGGTAAGAGAATCTTCTTGGTTCCAGGCATAGTTCTCTCTGCCTCCACTGAACAGTACGAAATCAGTCATGATAAATTATTCCAGCTAGTACAGTAAACCTCTGCTTTTTGCCAAGTGCTTCTGTGGCAGAAAGAATTTAAAAAAATGCTTAGCTTCTGATTTAATAGACACAATCTTGCATGCATACTTCCCTTGGGGATAACAATCGCCAAGCCATTAGAACCTAATGTTGTGAAGATAGAAAACAAAACTTTTGCTACTGGGAAATTAAGATCCATAGAGTGAACAACTCCTCTCATGTACACTCCTTGGCCCTTGGGCCCATGAACATCAGCTGTAAGAGAAAGCACATTGTAACATTGATCAATGGTGCAGAGCATATAACAAATCTAGGACACTGCCCTGACACACAAAGGGTTTTCGCTGTTGGTACTGTTCTTCATATATCATCCCACTGCTCTATTAAATAATTTAAGGGAATGAATGGCAAGGCTTTATGGTAAATTATTATTTATAGGGCATTATATAAGGCAGGAAAAGGAAACATATATTCAGGACAAATAATTGTTCTCAAAGAACACATATCCTGCCATTTACCATTTGAAGGTTTGCAAGATAATCAACCTGCTATTAGATGACATGTTTGTCCCCATGGATGTTATATGGGAGTTCATGACTAATCGCTGTTACTGGCAAGTGAGCTACACAATTAAGATCTTTAATAGAGAAGGCATCTGTTTTAGAGTTCACAGCTAAGCTCTACCCCTGCTACCATGGCCACTTAAGAGGCCACTGAGAAAGAGCTGGCATTTCTGGGAAAAGAGGCTGTCAGATAATTATAGAAATGATCATCTTTCCTCGCTGGATATTGAGGGAGTTAATGGCTGTGGTTTTACTTTTTGCTCATTCTCAGACATCCTTTCACTTATTTTCTCCTTAGATGTCTTGTAACAAATTTGTGAATTGTGTTCATTTCTACTTCATAAACATCCAGCCAACATGTGAGTCATGGCTCATGAATCACTGTAAATTTATATCTCAGATTATTTATTCTTCCTGGTAAAGTGAACAATTAGATATGCTGCTTGAATTTCTGTCTACTGAGATTTTCCTTCACCAGTGGCCTTCAAGGTCCTCCTGATTGGAGCTGTAATGTTGCTATTTGCCACCACTAGCTCATGCTGAAATATAATAATATCATGAATGTCAGAATCATTTGTAAACCAGTTTAACTATTTTTGTTCAGCCAGCTAGTTATAGACAATTTCTCATGAGGTCATACATGTGGGTCAAAGAGGGGGCTATGTATCAGGAATAGATACCACGAGAAACTGAACTAGTTACTGATGTAACTTGTGCTTTGTGGAGTCCCTTGAGCTTGATTTCATATAACACACTGCCATTTGATTATAGAATGTTGCTGTGCACATCAAAATTTATGACGTGGTAGACAGGAAAACACTGATTTCAAAATGGAAATTTTAGGTTCTATGATAATTTGATGCCTCTTGGTGAAATGCTTAGTCATTTTCCAGGGCACAGCATTAAGCCAGAAATATTTCTCAGGAGTGATACACAGAAAATATGCAAGGCTTAGCTATAAAATCATAAGATGAATGCTACTTACCAAAGTCCTGTACATTATATCTATCTGTCATAGATACTACAGATACCACCGGATCTACTACATAACAACATTCATGCTGGTCCTACTGTTACTTTTGTACTTATTCTGTACTGATCCATCTTAACATAATAATACTGTAATGAAATTGTCAAATACCAACACATATTTATGTTTACAGATGTGCAGGCTAAATGTGGCTTAGATAATTAAGATTCAGTCCAATTTAACAGTTTTGCTTGAGTCTGTAAGATAAGCAGACTTGGCTCCAGCTAATACGGTTTACTTCTGTTCCCGAAGACTTCAGAATAGATTCTGTTGAAAGGCTCTGCTTCATACTCTGGGATACTGGTCGGCTTTCAGTGATTGTGCTAGGCAAAATAACACCTCACCAAAGATATCCACGTGTTTATCCACAGACCTGTGACTATGTGTTACCTAACAGGGCAAAAGGGACTTTGCAGATGTAATTAAGTTTATGGATTTTGAAATGGGGAAATTATACTGAACTAACTCAGTGGGCTCATTCTAATTATTAGAATTCTTAAAACGAGAGAACCTACCCTGGTTGTGTTAAAGTGATGAGAGAGAACAAGGAGATCATATTCAAAATATAAGAGAAACTCCTCCTATCATTATTGGACTAGATGACAGAGTAAGGAGGCCAACAGCAGGAAAAGAAAATGTATGTTGGTTCTGAAAGATAAGACTGCCCCTTATCTGACAACCAGGATTCTTACAACAACGAAGGTCTCAATTAAGTATTATTTATTAAGATCAATAAACACATCCTCCCCTAGATCCTCCAAAAGAGATACAACCTTGCCAACTCCTTTATTTTAGCCCAGCAAGAATTCAGATAAGATTCTGATCTACAGAACAGTAGGGTAATAAATTTGTGCCATGTTGTGTAAACACCAAATTTGTGGTAATTTATTATTACAATAGAAAATGAATACAGTTACCTCACATATCTCTCATTGTCCTTGGATAAAAGTCTAGTCAGCCAATGTTTCTTCTCATGGCATTTACTAGAGCAGAGCACAAGAAGAACAGGAATACATACAAATTGTGTATTTTTTATCCAAAATACTTGGGACAAGAAATGTTTCAGATTTTGGAGTCTTTTGATTTTGGAATATTTGCATTTTATACTTACTGGTTCAGTATCCCTAAGCTGAAAGTATAAAATCCTAAATGTTCTAATGAGGATTTTCTTTGAGCATCAAGTCATTGCAAAAATTTTTTTTTACATTTTGGAGCTTTTTGGATTTGAGATTTTTGAATCAGGAATATTTGACCTGTACTACCCTTCAATGCTTCGTCCTGGAACTGTCACACTGTCATGTCAACTCAAAATCTATAGGCCAAAGTAAATCAAGTGATGAACTAAGTCCAACATTTATGGATCATGCAACTATTATATCCCTTACTAGAAGGAAATTAGAGGGTCACGTATCAAAGGGCAAAGATATATATTTTCTACAGAAGAAGGGTAAAAGAAAATGAAAACCTTAACTCAATCTTCTAGAAAGTCATTTGGAATGATCAAACAGGATAAATAATTGAAAGACAACGAAAGACATTGTAGGGGAAACTATGCTAACCATCTCGTAAATAAATTATTGTATGAGTTTATATAATTAGACACATGCTAGATTACTGGCATGAAATTCTTTAGGATAAAAGAGGTTTAAAATAGTAATTGACAAAGCTGTTGAGAGAATGAAAAATATGGATGACAAACAAGGAATAATATGTTCTTTAATATTTTAAGATCTTCTTGATGGTGTGACACAACACACTGACACTCAGATAGATGAAAGGAAAACTCTGCTACTCACAGTTCTGGATTAGAGAAAGCTGCCAGACAGGGCCACATGAGGGACTGCTCCCAGAGACAAGGTGGCAGCAAGCTGGAGCCATAGGTGGGGGCAGCTTATGAATAACAAGTGGACGAAACGAGTTAGCTAGACTTGGTGGACTTCTTGTAGATTGACTAATTCTAAGTCTGGAGTAAGAAAACAGTATCCAGACCTATGAAAAGATATAAAATATGTAAAATCAGCATTGCAATTTGAAGGTCCTGTCCAAAACTCATGTTGAAACTTAATTGTCAATGCAATGGTATTAAGAATTGAAGCCATCTGAAAGGTGATTAAGTCATGAGAGGTCCTCCCTCAAGAATGGATCAGGACTTTTATAAAAGAGCCTGAAGACAAGATGTTGGGGTCTTTTGCCCTTATATCTTCTTCCATGTGAGAATACAGCAACATGTTCCCATCTTGAAGCAGAGAACAGGGCCTCCCAGGCATCAAACCTGCCCATGCCTTGATTTTAGATGTACAGCCTCAGAACTGTGAGAAATACCCTTCTATTATTTACATATTACCCAGTCTGTAGTATTTTGTTATAGCACAAAAAATGGACTAAAAATGGACAAAAAAAATGGACGGTACACATTCAGCTAGCAACCTAGAAAATTAACAATAGTCAACATTAAAAAGAGGAAATAATAAATGCAAAATTAATAGTTGGAAACATTAAAACTCAGGAAACCAATAAAGACTGATAAACATAATGGCCAATCAGATTTCCAAGAGGAGACAAATAGCGCAATCAGATTTGAATATTTAATGATGGAGTGAGATTAATGAAAAAGTACACCTTGAGAAAATCTATGGCCTATGAGTGTAATTAGCGTGAAGTGACTAAAAATTTGGTAGAATAATCAACCTTATTCTCATTCTCCCACAGATCCAGGTCCAGGGATTCTGTTACCTAAATGCAACTCAAAGACAGAGGGAAGAGTGCTCATCTTGCTCTTTTTGGTGTAGAGATAAAAGTGGAGATATTGAGAAGTGAGTCTTCTGGAGCAAATGAAAAATGCCTTTGGAAAGGGTATTACAGTGGACATCATGTATTGTAATTGTTTCCTTCTCTCTCTTTCCTGATGGGAAAACAAACTGTACAGTTTAGATGAAGGAAATTCATAACCTGAAGAGTGAGATAATCATGTGACACAAATCAAAGCAACTAGACAATTTCATAAGTTTGGCCACTTTTTTGTTTCAGAGGTTTATGTAACTCAAGCTGAGAAAATAAAAATCTTACTGGAGATGTTACGCCTGAGCTATCAGGAAAGTTATTTTCCTGAGAAGGAGATTAGACTGGGAAGATTTGCATCAGTGAAGCTGATAGTCATATATTTCAATGAGTAGTGAGATCCTCCTTAAAAATCAAGCTAAGCAAAGACTAGAGAAGACAAGAAAAAAAGTAGGGAGTAGACAAAAACTAGATACTAATTCAAGTCCATGGGTCTATCCATAGCTGAAACTAGCAGCAACCACCAAATTCCCAGTTCCCAGCTGTGTGAGGCAATGTATTAACATTACTATTTTTTTTTTTTTGGTTAAGCTAGTTTGAATTTTGTTCACAGGATTTGACATCTAAAAATAGAATGTTTACTTGAGATGTAAAATTGTCTCTGTTGAGGCTGGAAGTAGAGCAATGAGAGTTATTTCATCATCAGTTTGAATTTCTACAGTCCTTACAGCAAAGCAATTTATTAAATTATTACTTGTTATATCCTTTTGAAACCAGTCTATTACTGAGGCTGTAAAATATACAACTTTATTTTACAAATATGTATTAGCTATTTCTTATATTTTTCAGGACATTCTATGAAAATGAAACAATTTCTATCTGAACTAGCCCACTTGTAACCTGAACAGAAAAAAAAAAATATCCAGCTTCTCATACAGAGGGTCTTCCAACCTGTGGTCAATGATTCAAGATAGAAAGTAATCAGGTAATCATATATTTTCTTTTAGATCTCAGAAAAGTTATTATTATATTTTTTTACCAAACCACTTTTCTTTCCTTCCCTTCAATACCATCCAGAAAACAAGTTTTCTTTATTTTTCCCTCAACTAATGAGTACGGTTTATTTGGTAGAGTTAATTTCTGATATTTGAGTATTTTCTTTTGAGCTTACATTTGTATTTTCTAAAGTTTTCAATCTGATTTTTTTATATATTCAGAAGCAAAAAGGAGTCTACACAACCACAATTGTCACATTGCCAAAGAGGATTGTTTTATCTTGTTGAATCTTACATTTTGTGCTGTATTTCTACCTGTTAACTGCATCAAATGTTTTTGGAGGCAGGGGTTAGAGAAATAAATATAAACAAGTATATCACAGCATCTTCTGCACACTAGATATAAGACACAACCATGTCATGCTTACGAAGTTACTTTAATATTATTGATGTAGAGCAAAATAATGGGAAAATTTCTACTTATATTAATAAGTTTGTTATTTCCTTCTATGATTTCAGATATAGGAGAATAGGAAAAAAAATCTGGATAAACACTATTATTTTTATTTTATTTATATTTGTTTATTAATTTTGAGACAGGGTCTCACTCTGTTGTCCAGGCAGGAGTACAGTGGTGTGCTCACAGCTCACTGAAGCCTCCATCTCCCAGACTCAAGTGCTACTCCCTCCTTAGTCTCCTGAGTAGCTGGGACTGTAGGCATGCATCACAATGCCCAAGTAATTTAAAATAATTTTTTTATTAGACATGAGATCTCACTATGTTGCCCAGGCTGGTCTCAAACTCCTGAGCTCAAGTAATCCTCCCACCTCAGCCTCCCATAGTGCTGATTTATATATGTGTGAGCCATTGTGCCTGGCCTAAAACACCACAATTTTTAAAAAGCAACACAAATAAGAGAATGTTTCCATCTTAATATCAGATAGAGTTGTCATATGAGATGAGTCATAGTAGTATCTAATAGATTTTGGATGGTGCATTCCCAGACTTAAGCTCATCCCTAATATGAAGCCAGTGCTGGTTATCTCAGCCAATGATTTAAATAATTACAGCTTCAGTAATTAGATAAATCCTACTGTAGAAATGAATGAATCAGGCTGTCTTTGCACTGATGCCTTTATACATTCATTTTATTCAATATTTTTCAATAACCTTCTGATTATTATTTGTCACTCCAGGTCAATCTGCCTGGTTGTGTAGCCTAGTTCATGTATTAGGGTGAAGTATGGCTAGGATTCTGTTTTCATATAGTAATATTTAGGTTTGTTTATATAATTATTGCCATAATAGATGGCGCATTCTTGTTTTGATGACTTTGGGTTTCTGTTTATTCTACATGATGACTATAACTTGAATTGTGGTACTATAATAAAATCACTAGGGTAAATGTCTCTTGGATGAGAGCCAAGAGACTCTACCTCCTGATACAAAACTAATGCGCACCTCCCTTTTTCCTTCCACCAATTAATTTCTTTCCACAGTTCAGAGGAGATATGTCTTGATAACTCTACCTTCTTGGAAGAACTGTTATAAGGGAAAGATTAGTTCCCCCCAAGGTAATTCACATAAAATATGTTCCCAGGCTGTTTTATTTGAATGTTACTTGGAAACAAATTTACTACAGCTGCTGCAATAATTTCTCCCATTTTAGTTGTTAGACTTACAGTTGGATATAGCATATAAGCTGTATGTGCGGGTTCTATATTCAATATTTGCCATCCTTTCTCCTAGCACAAACATTTGAGGCTTTGAAAAAACAGCCAAGGTTTTGGCTATATAAGCTACAACTTTTTTGAACAATTTCAATTTATTTGCAGTCAGAATCTGACAGTACGTTTGATTATTCTAGGCAAGGTTTCAAAATTCACAGCCAAATTCTGTGACAGCAAATTGTATTGCTAGAAGAACTGATATATGTAATCTATATCCTTACATATCTTTAACCTTTGTCATCTATAAAATTATTTTTCATATATATTATTATTGCACTTTAGGTTCTGGGGTACATGTGCAGAACATGCAGGATTGTTGCATACGTGCCTACATGGCAGTGTGATTTGCTGCCTCCATCCCCCGTCACCTATATCTTGCATTTCTCCCCCTGTTATCCCTCCCCAACCTCCCTACCACCCACCGTCCCTACCCCAGTCCCCCCGCCAACAGACTCCAGTGTGTGATTCTCCCCTTCCTGTGTCCATGTGTTCTTATTTATCTGTAAAGTAAAATTCCTATTCTTGAGAAGTATAAGGAATATTCTTCTAGTAAATATTTAATAACCAGCTCAGAAAAGAAAGAAACAAAAGAAAAAAAAACCTGATTTGTTACATTTAATAACTTTCAGTGGGCAAATATTTCTATTCTGACTGAATTCAACCTACCAACATGTCATAAGTGAATGTGGACTTAAAAAGAGATGTTGTACAGTTTTGTTCTCTCGAACCAGAAACTTTATCATATCAGTGAATAAATTTAATATAGAATTGAATGCATTTTTCAGCATAAAATAGAAAAGAAGTCCAGGGTTAATATGCCATAGAGATGTTATAAACACTAAAAAGTTAGGATTTTTTACTTTTTAAAATTTGATTTTTAAATAAAATATTTGAATTGAAACTAATAAGATAGAAAATTTTGTCCTGAGTCATTCATTTTTAACCCTGAAGAAATGAAGTTCCAAGGTGTGCAGGAAATTTGTCCCAGTTGTAATGCACATTAATTGGCAAAATGAACTCTGACTAATTTTCCATGCAAATACAGCAAAAAAAAAAAAAATTACAACAGATGAAAATTCAACAGATAAAGTGTGAAAGTGATTTTTAAAAATTTGTTATTCTGAATTTCCAAATTCAACAATATCTCTTTTTGGACTAATGATGACTCTTTTTGACAAAACATTTTAAAAAGATTTTTGAAAACATAAGTAAGTTCAAAGGTTCTAGTTCTATGTAACGTAGATGTAAGTACACCCTGCCCCGTGTCATCCAGTGAATGCAGCTGTAAAATCTGGACAGAATGCATGGAGCATCTATTTGAAGGCCTTGAAAAGAAAAAAGCAGCAAGTGAATTGAGGATTCAAAGCATCACCAAAGTAGAGGTGAATGTCATTTTTTTCCCTGACCAGGACTTATTGCAGATTAAGATGTGGGAGTAAGCGGGGGCCTTGACAGCTCAAGAAAAATTATTTTGGTTCTGGCTTGAGGAGAGGAACAATGGTCTTCCAACATTTAGAAAGAGTTGAAGAAATAATGAATTGTACAGGCGGGCACGGTGGCTCAAGCCTGTAATCCCAGCACTGTGGGAGGCCGAGGGGGGTGGATCACGAGGTCAAGAGATCGAGACCATCCTGGTCAACATGGTGAAACCCCATCTCTACTAAAAATACAAAAAATTAGCTGGGCATGGTGGCGCGTGCCTGTAATCCCAGATACTCAGGAGGCTGGGGCAGGAGAATTGCCTGAACCCAGGAGGCGGAGGTTGCGATGAGCCGATATCGTGCCATTGCACTCCAGCCTGGGTAACAAGAGCGAAACTCCGTCTCAAAAAAAAAAAAAAAAAAAAAAAAAAAGAAATAATGTATTGTTAATATTTTCTCTTTTCTTCTATACTTCAGCACTGGAACAAGTCCATCCTATACTAGGAGCAGCAGCAGAGAGAATGGGTGACTGCAGTGTCTAAGACTCTGAGGGAGTGAAACATTTTCTCCAATCAGAGGATGGTGGCCCCAAGAGGATGGGCAAATCTCTGCTGTTATTGTTCCTTTTCTTTCTCTCTCTTTGTTCTCTTGCCTCTTAGCCTTATACATAGGCACAGATGTAAGACGTTTATGACAGATCTAGGTAAACAAATGTCCAGTTCTCTGGCCAAAGGATGGAAAAAAAGAAATTACACAGAAGCTCAGTGTACAAGGGCATCATAGAAAGACCAATCTGGGAAATTAAGCCCAGTAAGTTGTTTATGAACTTCGGAGCTCACCCGAGGTGTGCAAATGTGAATCTGACTTAAATGGCACGCACAGACACTGGAAACAGAGCTATGACATAAACCACTACCAAAGCCCAGACTGCACAGTGGGTGGGCTGTAGATAAACCAGCTTGAATAGCCCTGCAAAAATTTTAAAACAACCCTCATATTGAAGCATTGACCTACAGAACATAGTTTCAATCAACTAGGTTGAGTTTATATCCAAACAACAAAAATACCAGCATGTACCACAGAATTTTTCAAAGTCACCCAAATCTCATATTACACTGTTGAAAACGAACAACAGACAAAAATTTATTGGCATAAAAAAGCAGAAAAATATCAATTCATATGGAAAAAGACAATCAACAAAACATCAAATTTGAGACAACAGATGTCACATTTCTCTGAGAGACGTAAAGAAGCATCTTGTAAAAATATTCCAACAAATAAAAACAAACACCCTTGAAACAAATGAAAAGAGAAATTCTCAGCAAAGTAGTAAATGATATAAGGAATGGAAATGTTTTTAAAAATAAAAATTTACAACTGAAAAACTTGAGAACAGAAACTAAACCCAGAGCAAACAAGAATCTCCAACTGTTTTGGATTTAATAGCATCATAGAGATAGCAAAAGAGTCAGTGAGATAGATCTGTAAAAAGTGTACATTAGTTCAGCCACTGGAGAAAGCAGTCTGGAGATTTCTTAAAGAACTTAAAACAGAACTGACAATTGATCCAGCAATTCCATTACTGGGCATGTACCCCCCCAAAAATCAATCATTTTACAAATGCATCTGTGTATTCATTGCAGCATTATTCACAATAGCAAAGAAAAAAATCAACCTAGTTATCCATTAACAGTGGATTGGATATAGAAAATATGGTACATATATACTGTGGAATACTATGCAGCCATATAAAAGGACAAAATCATATCCTTTAAAGCAACATGGATGTAGGTGGGAGGCTATTATCCTAAGCAAATTAACACAGGAACAAAAACCAAATACTGCATTTCTCACTTATAAGTGGAAGCTAAACATTTAGTGCACATATCCAGGAAGAAAGATACAATAGACATTGGGGAAAACTAGAGGGTGAAGAGTGGTGTGGGCTAAAAAAACTAAAAACAACTACATAGTGGTGCTATGTTCACCACCTGGGTGGTGGGATCCTTTATACCCCTAAGCTAAACATCCTGCAATATACCCATGAAAGAAACTTTTACATGTAACCCCTGAACATAAAATAAAAGTTGAGAAAATAAAGAGAAAATGTCCAATCTGACCAAACAAAGACAGAAAACATGAATAGAACATTGGGTTCCTTTGAGAGGCCACTTATCTAAATTGAGAAAGATCTACATAGAAAAAAAAAAAAAAAAAACAAGTTTTAAAATTAAAGTCTGGAAGATTTGACAGAAGACATAAACATATAGATTCAATAAACTCACTGAACTCCAAACAGCAGATATACAGAGAATTGATACTTACATGCATTATAATCAAACTGCTAAAAAAAAATTGTCTAGTGACAAAGAAAAAATCCTGAAAGCAGCCTGTGTAAAATTACACGCTAGTTATAGGTTAACAGCAATTCAAGTGACAGTATATTTTTTCCCAAAGAGCACAAAGGACAAAGAAAAGAAGAAAGTAATACAAAATGTTTAAAGAGCAGAAATAAATCAACTATCATCCCAGAAATATATATTCTGTGAAAATATTCTTTAGCAATGAAAGTGAATACATTCTCAGATTAAAGAGAACTGAAATAATTCATTGCAGCAAAACCTGTTTTTTAAGAAAAGTTTCTAAACAGATTTTTAGATGGAAATAAAATGGTAGCAAATGACAAAAAAAGTAGACTTTAGGACAAAGAAAATTACCAAGGGTAAGAAGAAATTATTTGCTGAATAATAATGTGGTTTATCATAGATGTCAATATACATTTTCAACATCGTTTTTTCTTGCTCTATAGTGTGCCTCTTTTAATATGAAGACTGAAAATTTCTTCAATTCACAAAAATATTTTCTCATTTTTATATCAACCATTTTATATATAATTTCTTAAATCTCAACCACTCCTTAACTTTTGGGTTTTAATGTCAAAACATTCTCCCTGTCATTATATTTAAAAAATAATGATGATTTTTTTCTCATTAATTTGTTGATGTTGCTTTCAAGTCATTCTTTTTAACTTATCCTCCTTTTATGTTTTAAGCACATACTGTGTGCCAGGTATGCTTTTGGATAGAGTGGAAAGTTTATAAAATTCCTGATGTCATGTGAATTTCAGTTGGAAGTCAGAAAAATAAGCAAAATCATTTTATTGAGCATTGAAGGCTTTAATGAAAATTGATGTTAGTGATAAAACTCTAATTTATCCTTATTTTAGTTTATTATTTTAAAAAAATTTTATTATTTGCATTTTATACATTATATTTTTCCTTTCTCTCTTTTTACATTTCATTTTTGCTTTTTATTCAATTTCTTTTTTAACAGCTTTATTGAGGTATAGTTGACATAGAGTGGACTGCACATATTTAAACCATATACTTTGACAATTTTTATATTTGAATATCCCCTTAACCATCATCATAATCAAGATATGAATATTTCCAATACCCTGAAACTTTCACCCCTTGGGAGTCCCTCGGTATCCCACCACAAACCTTTATTTTTTTTTTTTCAATTACTACTGATTAGCTGACATTTTCTAGAATATATATTAATGAAATTATACTGTCCATGCTCTTTTTTGGCTTTTCATTCCAAGGTAGTCAACTTGGTCTACAAATTAAGCATCCTCTATTCTTAGCAAATTTAACATTTTCACAGTCATGTTATACCAGTTGTTTAAGGTGACAGTAGCTTCCTACTGTCCACAAACGAAAAGACTAATTCCTTGTCACCATCAAGTCTTTCATAATCTAGCATTGATGTAGTCTTTTGGCTTTATTTTTATGCCTTTGTTTACCACAACAGGAGTGCCTGTCCTCACTTAGATCCATGGGCACAGGCAGGAGGGTGGAACCCTCACCAGGGATCCCACCCTTCTCTACCCAGCACTTCTCTGTCCCCCTCCGTATCATGTCCCCCTCTGAAGAGGTACATCTAATTGCCATGAAAATATGGATGACGACCAGTCTTAGCTACTTCCTGCTGACAGGGGGCGTTGGTTCTCCCTTATACAAAAATTTACTCAAGATGGTTGTAAAACTCCAAATTATAGAAAAACCTAGGCAATACCATTCAGAGCATAGGCAGAGGGCAAAGATTTCTTGAAAATGACAAAAGCATTTGCAACAGAAGCAAAAATTTGTCTTTGCATTTCAATACTTAAGATAATGCTAAAAGTCCTTAAACAGTAATATGAACATTTTTATTTGTTCTATTCCCTTTTTTTGTTTCTGCATCACCCATCACATTCTATTTTTTATTTTTTTAGTCATGTGTATATATATATATATATATAATAAATATATATATTTAGTCATTATATATGTATATTATACATACATATATATTTTTATGTATATTATACATATATTATACATATTATGTATAATATATGTATATATTCGTATATATGTATATTATACATACATATTTTAGTCTTATATATGTATATTATATATGTATATATATTTTTAGTCATATATATGTATATATAATATACACATATATATTTTATGACTAAACATATATATGACTAATTTATTTATATGTGTATATATATTATATAAACACACACACATAATATGGTATGGGTCAAAAAACAGTGTTATAAAAACACTGAAAGGATAACAGTATCAATTGCTTTCTATACAAAAATGAAATGCTATTATCAATTTATTTTGAGGAGTTTCAGCTTTCCTTGTCCAATGAACTTTTACCATGTGAGAAATTATAGAATATTTAGGGGAGATGGGTCTTCCTAGATTTCAAAATATTTAAGAATGTTATTTTCATTTGTTTGTTTTTAGTTTTGTTTTTGTCTGAAATTTTTTTTGGGGGGTGCCTGTTTTCATTGCTGCTGAGAGCATTGAAGCTAGATGCTTTTGTTCCTGGAGCAGTACTACTATGATTTGTGTTGTGCTCCCACCCTAACAGGGTTTCTGGACTTTCAGTACATTCAATGGTCCTGGAAAACCAAACAAACAATGCCTACACACACTGAGGAAATATATGCAAGTTCTATTTTCAAAAATTTAAAAATATGTAATGTTTTCACACCTTAAATTTTAGGGATCATTTATTAGAACCAGATCTTATACTTGTGTAGTACAAACTGTTTTATAGGATTTTGTTCTAAGTGACTGCCAATAAATTATTCATGTATTCAAAATCACCTAACAGGTACCTCCTCTGTCCTAGTCAGTGTGTGGTACCAGTGATTTAGTGTGACAAAGCGACCACAGTCCAGGGCTTGATGGTACTTATATTTCAATAGGCCAACAAACAAAAAAGGAAACAAGTTTAGATAGTGGTATGTAATGTAGAGAAAATAAAACATAGTAATTGAATAGGGAGTGACCTTAGATGTCAGGGAAAGTCTAACACTTTAGAAAGTACATCTAAGGGGAGTCCTGAATTATTAAAACAGATCAATTATGAAAATATATAGGAAAGTGTATTCCCAGCAATGTAAATGCAAAGCCAAAGACCCTATGAAAGGGACATGTTTGCTAATTTTGAATATAAAGCCATTGTGGTTGAAAAACAGTAATTTTGACGCATAATGGTGCGAAATGACATGTTGTATTTTATACATAAATATAAATATATATATATATATATATATATATATATATTCCAACTTTAATGAAATATATTTGAAAAGCACAGAGAAATTTTCTTACTAAAGCTGAGCCCAAGGCTTCACCATTCTTGCAACACCTAATTGGAAATGCAATCAATATCTGACCCAACGACATCCAACTACAGATGAAGCAGCAATTTAATAATTATTTTGATGTATTAGTTTTGCTAACCAAACAAATTAGTTCTTCTTTCTTGAAGACTTTGTGGGTAAAACATGAAGAGATCGAGGATAGGTAGTTGATAAGAATATCAGAAGTTGAACCATACAAATAGTGGAGTCGGGAGAAACCATTATGATGCATGGAAGCACTAGAATAACAAGTATTTATAGCTGCTGCTAAGGAAGCAATAAAGGACTGAGTCCACATGACTTTACTGTGTGCTAAATGATTGTATAGTCCCTGAACAGTGTTGCAGCACCCGTGAGCTGTGACTGCTGCAGATGAAATTGCACTGTTTAATGAATTTCTCATGTGTTCTTCTAATATCACCTCATTGGCTCGTGTATCTGCATATATTGTCCTGCTTCTTAAATTCTGACAGAGCTTTGATAACACAAATGCTATTTAATTCTCATAACAAATCATCTGATAAGATAAATATTAAAAGGATTTGATAGTAATTTAAAGGTCACACAATCAGTCAGTGGAAGATGTGGGATTAGAATTGAAGTGCATCTGACACGAAAGCTAATATTCTAGAGTAAACAGACATTTAGTCAAGTGTTTTATATAACACTAATTTGTGCATGACTCCAGGTTGCAAGCTGTAGTGAAAGTCAAAATTTAATACAAGTTAAGAGAATAGGAAGACAAGCCATGGGCTGGAAGAGAATTTTTGCAAAATGTATATCTGACAAAAGACTGTTGTCCTGACAAAATAAAAAACACTTAAAAATCAACAATAAGAAAATGAGCAACTACATTTTTTAAATGGCCAAAATATATGAATAAACAGATATACAAAGAAGACATACAGATGGCAAATAATCATATGGAAAGCTGCTCCACATCACATATATTCAGGAAAGGCAATTTCTCTCCTACCTAAAGGAATCGAAAACATGCCGTTTACATAGATGTACGCACATCAAAAAAACCTGAACATGGATGTTTATAGCAGCTTTATTTAAAAGGTCCTCAGTAGGTGAATAGATAAGTAAACTGTGATATGGAGAGACAATGAAATATTATTCAGTGCTAAAAAAAAAGTGAGCTATTGAGCCATGAAAAAATACGAAGGAAACCAAAATGTATATAGCTAAGTGAAAGAAACCAATCTGAAAAGGCTGCATACTGTATGGTTCCAATTATATGACTATCAAAAAGTATGGTAAAAAAAAAAAATCAGTGGTTATCAGCAAGGAAGAATCAATGAATAGTAGGGACACAAAAGATTTTCAGGGCAGTGAAACTATACTTTAAACTACAAGGGCATGTAATATATTTATGAAACCACATACTATAAAACAAGAATAAATCCTAATGTAAACTATGGAGTTTGGATGGTAATGGTGTGTTAATGTAGGTTCATTGATCGTAACAAACATAGAAACTTGGTGAAGAATGTTGACAATGGGAGAGACTGTTCTTGGGGGAGAGGGTATATGAAACTTTCTATGCTTTCTGCTCAATTTTGCTGTAAACCTAAAACTGCTCTAAAAATAATGTCTATTTTAAAAAACTAAATACGAGAACTCTGAAAGAAAGCGAAGGTTTATCTACACCCAAAGAATTTTGGGTCACACAAAAAAATTGTTTTCTTTTTTTATTGTTTGGCAATAGAGGTGAAAGGCAGTATGAAAACAGCACAAAGACTTATTTATTTGTTTACTTATTTGTTGGTCTTCCAGTGCACATGATTAGATATTTAACTTTAATGTTTTAGAGGTGTTCCTGAAGAAGGTATAATTACAATTCTATTAATTTCATATACTGCCACTAAGAGCAATTTAGGATATTGCATTAATAATAACAAAATACATTTATTAAAAATTGATAACTAGTTATTCAATTATTAATTAGTTAATGTTTTCTAATGATAGTCATCACAGAAAATCACATGAATGATTTCAAGGTATTATAGTTACTTTAAAAGACTTAATGCTGCACATTTGTGTCAAAACTGTATTTTTGAAAAAAAGCACTGACATTTCAAATTGGTCCTAAAGTACAGCAAATATGTTCCCTCACTCATAGATTTTGTATTTTCAAGGGACCATATCTGTATGGAAAAAAGTTGATACATTTTATATTTGAACAAAATAAGTCAAAAAATTCATATGAAAGTTTACATGGGATTTAAACAGAAATATGTGAATGATGAATTAGAAGTCTATAGACGTTTTGATTTGTGTCTAATCCACATATTAATTACAGTGGATGACAAGTCTACTGTTTGCATACTCAGTAATTTTCTATAAAGAAAATTTAGATATTGTTTGTCATGATTAATTGAGAATAAATAAATCCCAATATTGACAAAAAGATTACTAAATTGTTTCAAGAAAATACACAGATGAAAATTCTAACTTCATCACAGCAAATTTTATCACGTAGCAATTTTTAGCATATTTCAACATGGGGAAATATTCATAATTCAAAAAACACTTTCCTTGATTTTGGAAACAGCTCTCCTTAATTTTCTCTTTCACATAAAATTATAATAATCCAGAAATTTGCCATTCCTTTGTATTACTAAGGGTTTTAAAAATGCTCCTGAGTTGACAGATTTTCTTTCAATTTATTCATTTAATTCTGTAAATCTGTGCTTATATTGTTACATGTTTAAATAACTTAAATTTATTGCCCACATGCCTAACAGTTTCTCAGCTCAAATTCCTCTTGTATCTGTGATTCACCTTGTGAAATTATTTCCTTCCTCCAAAGATGTGATTTACTTAGTCTGTAGCAATTGTGTGAGACCTGTTATTGACAGTGTTTTTCTTCTGACAGGTGCACAATTGTTACAATTCTTAAAATCCTTTAATTATTAATTTTTCAGTGTGAAATCCTTACATCATGCTGCTAATACGAAATCAAACCATCAGCTCATGTGAGAAGGCCCATGGTTACACCTTCTAAAGTGGCTTTTTGCCCACACAAACTCTAAGCCAAACCAGATATTTTTGTTTAGCTGATCTTTAAAAGCTGAACTTTTAAGATTGCTAACTTTAGGAAGGACTTTCCAATTTTGCATACCCAGCATCTGGGTGACGATTAAAGGCAAGCATTTGAAGACTGGCATTCTCCAGAGGCAGCCATGCATACACATTGAAGTCTTACATTGTCTAAATTTTTAATTACTAGGAAAAATTTTCCTTTTTTTGGTGAATTCAGCTATGTATTTATTTTATTATATGTCATTTATTAACTCTTTTAATGAGATTTATGAAAGTCACTTCTTGTTATTTTTTCTTTAATTTTTTCTGTTCGGCTACTCCTATAGTTTTAATATCTGTCCTTGCACAAGTCTCATGTTGAATTGTAATTGCCAGTGTTGCAGGTGGGTCCTGTTGAGAGGTGTTTGACTCATAGGGCTGGATCCCTCATGGCTTGGTGCTGTCTTCACTATAGAGAGTGAGCGCTCATGAGATCTCATCCTTTAAAAGTGTGTGGCATCTTCTTCCACCACCACACCACACTTTCTCTCTTGCTGCTGCTTTCCCTGTGTGAAGTGCCTGCTCTTGCTTTGCCTTCTGTCATGAGTAAAAGCTCCCTGAGGTCTCCTCAGAAGCATACAAAGTCTATGCTTCCTGTATAGCTTGAAGAACTGACAGCCAATTAAACCTCTTTCTTATAAATTACCCATTCTCATGTACTTCTTTATAGAAATGCAGGAATGGCCTAATACAGGTACTAAGTATATAATATAGCCAGGAAACAGAGACGGTGCAAACAAGTGTCTTGAGATTCATTTTGAACTTAGGGTGAAATAATTCAGTCTTTCATAATTATGTATGGTTAGTTACAGGTGTTATAGCCCTTGATATAAAACATAAAAACCTTAAAATATTATACTGTCAATTCTTCCCATACAGCCTTTATGCTATTTGTCATAACTTTACTTTGCATGTTAGACGCCATAGAATACTATGTTACTATTTTTGCTTTAAATACTAAGGTATCTTTGAATTTTTAAAGAAGAAGGATGTCTTCTGTATATAATAACAGAGTTTGAAATAGCATAATTCTTATTTCCTTTCTTGAATTACAGATGCAGAATTCTCTACAGGCAGCAAACTGAGCAATCATAAGGCTTATTTAAAAGCTTTTCAATTTTTAGGAGTTATTTTCTTTCATTACCATACAATCTGTTTTGAAAAAAATATAGATATTGTTTCGAATACTTTCTTTTTTTAATTGGCAGGGTAAATTCAGTCCCACCTACTTCATATTGGTTTAGAGTAGAAGTCTCCCTTATGTAGCATAATTATTTTTATTCCTATTTGAAAATGTAGTTAGTAATATATAACTGAAATTTTACTTTTCTTTTTTACCAAAACTTCATATAATAAATGAATTTCTTTTTTATTTTATTGCATTTTAATCAAAGAATGATCTAGCACACTTTTGGCAATTTACTTTTTATTTGCAATTTATGAAATGCTTCAGTTTTAAACCTGGCCTCAAAACTTTTGCTAGCTTGTCATAGAATCAGATTTTCTAGTTATTAGAGTGATTCTGGACATATGTATAATATAATATTTCAAAAAGCAAGATAATCAAGCATAAAGGTTTTTGATATAAAATACTGTCATGATACTTGTAATAATTTACTTCATTAGTTAACTTTAAAACTCATGTTGCAAATATAGACATACACCTAAATATTTTTTGGTAGACACATGAAGAGACAGGTTACTACATAGAGTACTGCTATGTTCAGTATGCTATTTAGTTATATAGTAAGTTTCTAGTTAAATGAACATTTGTACCATCTATATTATTTTAAATAATCTGATTATTTTCTACATCAAGATTCATTCAATTGGTACTTTCTTTTTTCTGACATTTAACAAATTAGTTCTAGAAAATTTCTTG
Organism: Sapajus apella; assembly: GCF_009761245.1. NCBI lineage: Eukaryota > Metazoa > Chordata > Mammalia > Primates > Cebidae > Sapajus > Sapajus apella. Next base: position 40,639,608 of record NW_022436941.1, read on the forward strand.
CCTACTTTCTTCATATTCTATTATGAAGATAGAATATTTAGTTTGCTTCTGGAATATAAATTATTTATATAATTTATCTAGTTTGCTTCTGCTATTATATATATATATATAATTATATATATATATATATATAGAGAGAGAGAGAGAGAGAGTTAATTTAGTTTGCACTGCTATTTAGTTTGCTTCTGGAATATAAATTATTCTATATTTGAATTAAGCAAATAATAATTAATCAGTTTAGATGACCATATAAACAATTTCATAAATTAAAATTTTTAGTAGATTTTTGCTACTGCTGCTCCTGCTGCTGTGTTTGATTGCTTTACTTGTATGTTTTCTTATGTCTCAGGAGTTGCTGTTTTATTCTTTAGCATAGTAACCATAAAACTTAAAAAAGTGAACATTATAAATCTATGTTAACTTCTTGGACAAATAAACAGGTTTTAATGAAAAAAATCACTGAAGATATCTCTAAGGGGAAAAGTCATAGATTTAAATGTTGTAAGTGGTAGTTCAAAGACTTTATCATAATTACTGAAAAAACTCACATGTTGGATAAAATAGAGCGAGTTCACAGTTGTCTATACAAATCTTTCAAGAAATACCACTGTACATTGTTCAGCAAAGAGTCTTTGGTTATACTCATGAAGAGTTTTGCAAAATACAGTCATCCAGGTTAATGGCTCATTTTGTCCTCAGCTGATTAGAGTCAGTTGTGATGAAAATATTTAGTCTTTTATCTTAAACAAGTTCTGTTGTAATTAGTATACTTATTTTTTATTGTCTGTCATCCTAAGAGAATTTTCTTTCAAGATAAGATTAAGTATTATAGAATACTAATGTGTAGAACTATTAAAAACTCCAATATTGAATAAATTTTTTCTTAGTAGAACCATATCACCAAAGCCCACATTGTGTGACAATGTTATCTTGGCTTAAAGACACTAAGCCACAGGTCACAACAAATATATTTGGCATATTTCAAGCATATATTTCTCAGATACCTCTGACCTATTATAATAAAAAATTACTGAGTTGATAATAGAAGCATTGTATTGGCCTAATCAGTAGAACATTACCTTTTGAATAAAAAGTGTCACTAATGCCCAGTGATGTGACACCATCAGCAAGATTTTATATGATGTGGCTTTATAGCAAAAGGTATTATCTTTCATAGCTTAATATTCATGTCATAATGATAAGAGTTAACACAAGTTGCTCTATCATTTTAAAGGTGTCCACTAAAACTAGTTTGTTCTATTTTTTTGACCCAAAAAGTCAATGGATAAATCTTATATTTACAAATAGAAACATTTTAAACAGAATACCCTATTAAAGTGTTAATTTTCAGTATTCTAGTAAAAGATGACAAACTCAACCACTAGTTAAATCTCCTAATACAGTGATAACTTTGCAGACTCTAGTAAATGGTTTGCCTATGTAAGGAGACTTTTGGAACTTGTGAAAAAAAAGTTCTATATTTCATTATTAAAATAATTGAGAAATTTAAATATAAACCAATACTTCTATTATTAAGTGTCAATTCTGATCAAAATGGTTTGGGTTATGCAGTCTAGTCCTAGTACTCCATATGCTATTGGACTAAAAATGTATAGAATCTTGAAGTCTACAAAAGTTTGATTTAATTTAAATCTGTAGAATTTTAATCTAATTTTAAAAGCCTAATGCTTTTTGACATCTCTCCATTTTTATGAGGAAGAAGCAAACATTGATGTTTTCCTACATTTTCCAGAAAAGTTTAAAAAATCTTATTTTTTTTTCATGATTGTAAATGTGGAAGTTGGATTTAAGGATAACAGTATTATAAATTATAGAATACAACTCCTATAAGCCATCACCCCTCCAAATAAAAATATAATAGTTACCCTTTTTGCCTCATTCCTAGAACAGCAATCCAACCTTTTTTGTATCACTTTTAAAAGTTTTGTTTATTAATATTATATTAGTGTATATACATTTACATATACATATACAGTTATACTTTGCATTGTTTAATGACATGAGGTGGGCAGATAACAAGGTCAAGAGATTGAGACCTTCCTGGCCAACACGGTAAAACCCCGTCTCTATTAAAAATACAAAAATTAGCTGGGCATGGTAGTGAGCGCCTGTAATCCCAGCTACTCAGGTGGCTGAGGCAGAACTGCTTGAACCGGTACCTGGGAGGCGGAGGTGGCAGTGAGCCGAGATCATGCCACTGCACTCTAGCCTGGGCTACAGAGCGAGACTCCACCTCACAACAACAACAACAACAACAACAACAAAGAAAAACTATTGGCACTTCAAATTATTTTAAAACATGAAATGTTTTATTTTTCTATATTTTATACCCAAGTAAAGAATAAACCTTTTTTTAGTTCCTGTCTAAATAGCAAGGTTTATCTTAAAAAATATTTTAAATTTAGAAAAACTTTCATATATTTCTATAAATTAACACTGAAGCCCCTGAAGTATTTTTGAGACTTTATAATCTGAAGCATTAATTTACTCGTGTTATATCTGACTGCATTGATCAGATATTCATTAAGTATACACATAATGATAAACTTTATGACCAAGTGGAAGGGTAAATTAAAATAGCTTACACTGATGGAGGAGGGTGTAAATGTTTGAAGCATGGAACTCCCATGATTCACATAGAGCAGACTCAGAAAGGTTTTCTTTTATAGCTGAAAAACAGAAATAAATAAATCCGTGAAAAGGCAACGATAGCTTCTCTTATCCAACTAGGATCACACACTACTAACCAAACTGAAAGTTCTTACACACAAAATTAAAAATAAACAAAAAATTAAATCATTATAGAGTTAAAACAAAATTTCACAAGAGGCAGTAATTTCCAGTATGAAACTCACTCATGAGTCAGGACCACCAGAAGACCAACTGAGAAAAAAGGATTTATAAATGCTAACTTCTTTTCATTTCTGTGGGCAAGTGGCACAGTACTTTTGAGTGAAGCTCACCAAAGAAATCTCCGTGGAAACTTGAGATTGTTAAATGATTGCTGGAGCTAAAGCCAAAGCAAACCAAAACAAACAATAATGGCTAACACACACACAAAGCTGAGTCTATTAATTTGCCATAGAAGATAACACATAACAAGGAGGGGAGTTATTGAACAGTTTCCTAAGAGGTATTATTAGAAATTTTTCAGTGCAAGAAAAAGGATTTCATCTTGGTTATGCTAAAGACTGAAAACTAATTTCCAAATATGTCTGTACTTAACTTATTAAAATAAGTCCCATTGCACATTATTTAGGAAATAATCTTTATTTAGGTGCAATAATAGTCTTGTGTAATGGGGTATTTCAAAGTTGATGCTTTTTTATAGCTTCATGTTGTAGGAAAACACTATATTCAGGTTCAATATCTCCTAGGCCAGTGCCACATTAAATATAAAATGTACTTCTACAACAGATAAGAATAAAAGAAGACTGAACTACATTGCTTCAATAAATAATATTCTTTCAACTTGAAAGTGTTTGTGGATTGTTTCATTTAATCTTAACCAGATAACTGGAGAAGTTACAATGCTTTTTATTTTTAGCACTGTAGAAAGTAAATAAGAAACCATGAGTGAAGTTTAAAGTTGTAATATATTTTAAGATTTCACCTAGTTCAATAGCTTTGTTTTACATATATACCCTCTATGGTTCAAGAAATATATTACTAGCCCCACAATAGACTTCATGTTAAAGGAAGAAACCTGACTGGTGCCAATGTTGGAAGACATCAGACGATTGCTCTTCCATTGCATTCACTAATTAGCTTAGTTTATGCCATTTTCTAAGATATTCAAATGCCTAAAAATTACAGAAAATATATTTACTTTTTCAAACAGAATTTCAGTCTAAATATGTACTAAATATGTATGTATGATGGGTATATTTATAAAATAGATATTAAAATTAAATTTTTCATGCAAGAAAAGCAGTATTCTTTGTGCATCCATATTTCTTCATTTCCTTTTACAAAATTAAGACAGTAAGATCTTTTAGGGCTTATTGTCCAACAGCACTCACCACTACTATCATAATTAACATTTCTGATTGCTCTTCTCAGTTGGCAGTAAAATCATTTCAAAGACTGTATTTTATTCCTCTAGTGATATATATCTGCAGCAGCCCAACCACTATTATAAATGCAATCTGACCTTTTCTGGAACTATTTGAGTAGATAAATAGAAAAATGTGACTGTATAATGGCAACCATAGACATCATTAAGCTTTCCACTGAGTTAATGAAAGGCTGAGTTTATGGAGGTGTTGATTTCATCCAATTTTCAAACTGAGTTACTGCAAATGTCCATTAAATATTCAAAATATAATGTCAACATTGTGGAAGGACACAATGGTTGTCTCTGCACAAGTTTCCTCTGATGCTTTTGTAATTTTGAATAATGAAGATTAAAACACAGTTGCTCAGAAATAAGGACTCTTCAAAGAGGACGGGGGATATAATACATTGCTACTAATTTCAGATTTTTAGAATTTATTTATTTATTTATTTTTCTTATACTTTAAGTTCTGGGGTACATGTGCAGGTTGTGCAGGATTCTTATATAAGTATACACATGCCACGGTGGTTTGCTGCATCCATCCCCCCGTCATCTACATTAGGTATGTCTTCTAATGTTATCCCTCCCATTTAAAATTTATTTTAAGGAACAACATAATTACCTAATGTCCTTAATTAAACCTATAGGATGAGAAAAACTCAGGAAATATCTCTACTCTAGAATTTCACTTTTAAAAAATCAAAACTTTGGTCTAATATAACATGCAAACTCATGCTAAAACATTGTTTTTAACACTGGGACTCCACAGAGTAAATGCAAGACAGGAATTAATTCAATCTTTAGCACCTTAGAGATTGATGCAGAAATTTTTCCTCTAGTGATTCTTTCAAGTGGCTTTAAAATCCTGACAAATAATATGTTCTGGGTGTGTTTGTAGATGAGCACCTGTTTTGTAAAGGCCTTGCCTTTTAAAACAACAATAATCCTAAATACTGCCACTCAAAGTTTCCCTCAGAGTTTAATGAGTAGATGGTAGTAGAGCTTATCACCTTGTGTGTGAGCTGAATTTAAGATGAATTCATCACTACATGGGAATATGGAATTAAGATGTTTTTATGTAGATTAAGAAAAGTATGATTTTACCATTAAATACTTAAGATACAATAAAATTATATTCTTACTGATTATGTAAGGATGATCTGATTTTAAAGAAATTGCAATATAGTTCTACCTTGATATCTAAATACACTTAATTTCTTGAAATAAAATGAATATAGTTTAGTTGTTTCATTGAACTTACATTAAAATTATACAATAAAGATGCTATAAAAAGGAAAAGTAAAAATCAGTGTATGTATTATTCCTAGTGCTATGGTAATCAGCTTATGTGGACTGGTTTACATAAACTTGGTTAGTAACATCCAGAAATTATTGATGTCTAATATAAGATGAATACTTTGGTTGCCATTATTTCAACCAAATTCATTAATGGCTCTGACCACAAATGAATATCTTCTTTGATTATAATAAATTTTACTATATATAAGATTTTACTGATTTATTATTATGTTTACTTTTTATTATACTTTAAGTTTTGGGGTACATGTCTAGAACATGCAGGTTTGTTACATAAGTATACACATGCCATGCTGGTTTATTGCACTCCTCAACCTGTCATCTACATTAGATATTAGATCAGGGCTATCCCTCACCTAGCCCCTCAACAGCCAGACAGGCCCCAGTGTGTGATGTGCCCCTCCATGTGTCCATGTGTTCTCACTGTTCAACTCCCACTTATGAGTGAGAACATGCAGTGTTTGGTTTTCTGTTCTTGTGTTAGTTTGCTAAGAATGATGGTTTCCAGCTTCATCTATGTCCCTGCAAAGGACATGAACTCATCCTTTGTTATGGCTGCATAGTATTCCATAGTGTGTATGTGCCAGATTTTCTTTATCCAGTCTATCATTGATGAACATTTGAGTTGGTTCCAAGTCTTTGCTGTTGTAAACAGTGCCGCATTGTACACACATGTGCATGTGTCTTTATAATAGAACAATTTATAATCCTTTCGGTATATATTCAGTAATGGGATTGCTGTGGCAAATGGCATTTCTGATTCCAGGCCCTTGAGGAAACCCTACACTGTCTTCCACAATGGATGAACTAATTTACACTACCTCTAACAGTGTAAAAGCATTCCTATTTCTCCACGTCCTCTCCAGCATCTGTCGTTTCCTGACTTTTAAATGATTGCCATTCTAACTGGCATGAGATGGTATCTCACTGTGGTTTTGATTTGCATTTCTCTAATAACCAGTGATGATGAGCTTTTTTTTCTATGTTTCTTGGTCACATAAATGTCTTCTTTTGAGAAGTGTCTGTTCATATCCTTTACACACTTTTTAATGGGTTTTTTTTTCTTGTAAATATTTTTGATACTACTATTCAGTTGATTAAGTTGCCACTGAATGGTTTTCTTAATTTGTTGGGCGTATAGTACCTGTCATGATAATTTGCAAATGAATTGATAATCCAATATTGATAACCAAAATTGATGACCATGCTTTAGATTGATATTTTCAATGCAGCCTGGAAATTCATGTAATTTGACTGTTCATGTAATTACTCTAAAGGGTGCTCTGCATAATTATATTTAAAATTGATATAACCGGGATTGGGTTTAAGGAAAAACATTCTGAGTACACTGTCCAGGGACAAATCGGAAATAAATGTATAAAGAGAAAAAAATCATTGTTAGCTTCCTAGCTATGAATGACATTTAAAGCCATTTATGGAATACAGTTCACGAAAGGAAGAATAGATTTTGAGAAAAGTGTAGAATATTCACTCTTAAAATGAGAAATTTGAAGTGCTAGAAGTTTTTAAAAATAGATGACTGTTCCCAATTCTGTATTTAGAAAGCAATGCTGGTAGTTACTATAAATAGTTGGCTGTTCAATCAATCTTTATGGGGTGTATTATTCTAGTTCACCCCATCTTGCCTTTTCAAGAATGTGGCTTGGTTAAATATTAAGTAGAAGATATGCTTATGTAACAGAAAATCCTTTAATATGTTCTTTTTTGTTTGAATCTTTGAGCCTGTCTTAATGGAAATATATATAATGTCCAACCAAGAAAACCACCACTTTGAATGATTTTTTAGTTTTTGACAAAATTTAATTTAGAAAGGGAGAAGTTCAATGAATAAGTCCTAGGAACTTAAGAAAGAGAAAGGTGTATAATTTAAATAATTAAAAACACTGATTATTACTGTGGCTTTTAGATATAAAACAGATAATAAACAAGGCATTACGTACCAGTTATGTGGCCTAAATCTTTGCCTTTTGCCATGTTTGTTAATTTATCATTTCTTAATCTCATAGTGATTTGCATTAAACCATTAATGTATGAAGGAACTACATTTTTTAAGTTAAGGAAATAGGGACATAAAAACATGAGATTTTTTTAATCGATGCAGAGTCTTGGGCTTTAAGAGGCACTTCAGAAAAAGCAGCTCTAACAAAATAACAAAAAGTATGATCTCTACAGAGAAAAAAAAGCCACAAGGAGTAAGGCAGTAAGATTAGCCAGTGGCTCAGCATTTCAGTTAGGAAAAAGGATAAATGGTTTCTCTAGTCTTGTATTAGATTATTAAAAATGCTTGTGCATTGATTCTTACCAGACATCTAGCAATGTTTAAACAAATTGATCCAGCTATGTTTTTAAGCCAGAAATAAAACATTACTATATTCAGATTTAGATAAGAATTTGTCAAAAGAAATGAAAAAAATTATTTTAGATGGAGGTTTTTTTTTTTTTTTTAAGAGAAAGAAAAAGAAAGAATAAAATTAAAAAAAAAGAATGAGGGAGATGTGAAGGAGAGGAAGAAAGAGGAAGAGGGAAAGAGAACAGGGGTGTTGCTTTATTGCCCAGGCTAGAATGCAGTCTAAAAATGGGTGTGCCTATAATTGTGCTTAATAATAGAGACATGAAAAAAAATGAAAATAAAAAAAATGAGGGAAAAAAATAACTAACAAGCAGTCAACCAATATTTCCAATATTTCATTTAAACCTGTAAATAGGTGTGATGTGGTACTGATAAGAGTGTATATTTTGTGTATTTGTAGTGGAGAGTTCTATAAATGTTAATTAAGTCTACTTGTTTTGGATCTGAGTTCAA
>NW_022436941.1:40647926-40716890 GCF_009761245.1 Sapajus apella
ATCTGTCTAATATTGATGTTGAAGTCTCCCACTATTATTGTGTGGGAGTCTAAGTCTCTTTATAAGTCTTATGTATCTGGGTGTTCCTGTGTTGGGTACATATATATTTAGGGTCTTTAGCTCTTCTTGTTACATTGATCCTTGTATCATTATGTAATATCTTTCTTTGACTCTTTTGATATTTGTTGCTTTAAAGTCTATTTTATCAGCAAAAATTGCAACTCCTGCTTTCTATTTATTTATTTATTTTTGCTCTCCATTTGGTTGGTAAATCTTTCTCCATCCCTTTGTTTTGAGTCTTTTTATATCCTTGCATGTGAGATGGGTCTGGATGTAGCATATCAATGGGTCTTAGCATTTTTTGCCTGTCTGTGTCTTTGGATTGGGGGATTTAGTTGATTTAAATTTAGAATTAATAATAATATATGTGAGTTTAATACTGCCATTTAATGTTAGCTGGCTGTTTTGCCCATTAGTTGATGTAAGTTATTAATTATGTTGATGCTCTTTATTTTTTAGTATTTCTTAGAAAGGCTGATACTGATTGTTCCTTTCTATATATAGTGGTTCATTCAGAATCTCTTGTAAAGCAGGCCTGGTGGTGATGAAATCTCTGAGTGCTTGCTTGTTCACAAAAGATTTTATTTTTCCTTCGCTTATGAAGCTTAGTTTGGCTGAATGTAAAATTCTGGGTTGAAAGTTCTTTTCTTTAAGAATGTTGAATGTTGGCCCCCACTCTCTTCTGCCTGGTAGGGTTTCTGCTGAGAGATCTTCTGTGAGTTTGATAGGCTTCCCTTTATGGGTAACCTGACCTTTCTCTCTGGCTGCCCTCAGTATCTTCTCTTTCATTTCAACCCTGGTGAATCTGGCGATTATGTGCCTTGAGGTTGGTCTTCTTGAGGAATATTTTTGTGGTGTTCTCTGTATTACCTGGAGTTGAATATTGTCCTGCCTTGCTAGGTTGGGAAAGTTTTCCTGAATAATATCCTGAAGCATATTTTCCAGCTTGGATTAATTCTCTTCGTCACATTCAGGTACACCTATCAAACGTAGATTAGGTCTTTTCACACAGTCCCATATTTCTTGAAGACTTTCCTCATTCCTTTTTATCTTTTTTTCTCTCATCTTGTATTCTCGTTTCATTTCATTAAGTTGGTCTTCAACCTCTGGTGTCTTTTCTTCTGCTTGATCAATTCGGCTGTTAAAACTTGTGCATACTTCGCGAAGTTCTTGTGTTATGTTTTTCAACTCCATTAATTCACTTATATTCCTGTCTAAATTGTGTATTCTTGTTAACATTTTGTCAAACTTTTTTCAAAGTTCTTAGTTTCTTTGCATTGGGTTAGAACAAGTTCTTTTAATTCCCAGAAATTTCTTATCATCCACCTTTTAAAGCCTGCTTCTGTTAATGGAACACAGTCTTTCTCCATCAGGCCTTGTTCCATTGCTGATGAAGAACTATGATCCCCTGTAGAGGGAGAGGCATTCTGATTTTGGATATTCTCAGCCTTTTTAGGCTGGTTTCTTCCCTTCTTTATAGATTTATCCATCTGTGTGGTCTTCATAATTTCTGTCTTTATAGTTGGGTTTCTGAGTGGACTTCCAACTTGTTGACTCCCAGCGCTAAAATCTGAGCAACCCACTGCACCGGCCAAAACAGCAGAGTTAAGATTGATGGTGATTTTCTGACTCTGCACTAAGAACTGCCGCACCAAGGCAGTGGCAAAACCACCTCGCCGGCCACAAGAGTCGCACTGGCGACCCGTAGGGCTCCTCTGCTGGGAATCTCCTGGTGCGTGAGCAACAAAAATTCATCTGAAAGTGTGGCATCCCCTCGTTCTCTCCACTTTCACTGGGAGCTACAATCCTGAGCTGCTAGTAATCAGCCGTCTTGGATCTCTCTCCTTTGATGGAGTTTTAACCACAGTTCGTTTTCATTTATTTTTACTAAAATATAACATTTTCCAGGCAGTATTTTTCAACTTGAGATCAGAGTTTTCTATCAAATAGGTTTTAGTGACATATAAGAACTCAATGTGGTCACATGGACTGGTATATCAAAAGCGAATCCCTTTGGTTCGCAATATAGTCTGCTAGAACTCAGAAAGAAGGAAGATAAAGTGCAAAAAGGGTAGTTCACTGGAAGAAACATCACCACCTACTCACATAATAAATGTGGCAAGGAAGAAACTCAGTCACTGATGCAACAATATTTCTTGCTCAACAAGTGGTAAATGCCTACTCTTGGTAGAACAAAGCTTTGGTAGACATTTGCAGTACAATGGTAAATAAGACAGATGTTTGTTCTGGCCTCATAAATTAAGATGCTTTAATTGCTTCATTTAGAGAAAAACTCAGGAGTAATTAAAAACTGGATATTGGGATTCTTATCATCTCTTACACAATAGAGACTGCTGTTACCAATGATAAATAACTTCATGTCAATGTGCAAACTAGAAAAACAGGGGAAAAACATAAAAGTCAGTTAAAAAAATGGGGAAGTATATGTGACAGGAAAAAGTCAGTGAAGGTGAAGTTTTGGTTTTTGCTTGCGATACTTTTATAGGAGTCTATACAGACTTATTTAGCCACCAAGAGTTTATATAATGTACTTCCTCAATCATTTATTGACTGTTACATGAGTCCGCTTGGGAATTAGCATAGGCCTTCCAAAACTAAGAAAGTATATTTATTACCAAAACAGTACAATTTTTACTCAGCTAAATATAAAATCAACCCATATCAAGTAGTTTGTTTAACTCATATTAATGAGATATTTTGGCAATCCATCATGTACAACTCTTATGTATAACAGAATCATATTGACTCTTCAGGTATTAAAGGATCTCTGGGGTGTCGTTTTTCTAGTTGGAAATATCTGTGGCCAGTGGCACCTTAGCCCAAGTTTTGCTCAGCCCTGCTGGACTCATTCGACCTACTTGGCCTGGCAGGCTGTGCTTTGCTCACACTACCAGCCTGGGTCCGACACCTCCCAAGAGCGAGTCAGGCTTGGAACAGCAAGGTGTGTGAGCAAGCATGGGCTACAGACACTGCCCACAGTCAGATGTGCCAACTGCTGTGTAGGGTGGGCAGGTGCTGGCATTGGTGTCCGGTCTGTGAGGCTGCAGCCAGACCAGGCTCAGTGCAAGTGGCTTCCACAGTTTGCCCAGGGGAACATGGTGGCACTGGAAACTTGGAGATGCTAGAAACCACCGGACCCTAAAGAGAATCACAGCCCTGGCTCTGGGAACTCCTATGTCTGGGCTCCATGAAGGACTGCAGCTCTTCTATCCTTCCCTTTGCTTGCAACATGGAAAGCAAAGGGCGTGTTTCATCCCTATTTGTGTCATAGCTCTTTTATCCCCACGATTTCATGGATCCCAAGTTCTTGTCATGTGGCTGGGAAGAACGAGGTACACAGATGGCTGGAAGTTAAGCAAGATAAAGAGGAGCTTCGAGGAGCTTCAAGGAGCTCAGTTTTCCACAGGGAATAGCTCCTTTTCACAGTCAAGGTGTCCCAATGAGTACTCAGCTCCTAGCAGAGAAGAAGCCCTGGAATGGGTTTCTCCTCTCTGCAGACTGGTCATCCCAACGTCTCTGCAGCTCTCAGTAGAGAGGAGGCCCTGAAGTGTGTAGCTCCTTTCTGCAGCTGGTTGTCCTGATGTCTGCTTGAGTCTCAGCAGAGAGGAGGTCCTGGAGTGGGTAGCTTCCCTCTGCAGTTAGTTATCCCAACCTCTACCCAGCTCTGGCTGAACCTGGAGCTTTTATGGTCCTTAGAAGGGAGGAAGTGCATGGGAATTGTACCATGAGTGGCCATGGGGCAGGCCCAGAAAGGGCACCACAAGTTCCCACTCTGATTAGCAGGACTGGTAGCCCGGATCGCAGCCTTCAGTCCTCTGCCATGAAGGTGGAGCTTCACTGGGGACCTGCCCCCTTCTGCTCAGGAGCCTGTCTTCCTCCCACTGCTATTGATGGAGCCCAGGTTGTTCTTGCTAAGGGGTACCTGCAGGCCAGATTGGCCCTCAGCCATCCTTGACTTTCCTCCCATGATCATCAGTTTTAAAAGTCCAAGGAGGCAGGGGGCTGGTGTGTCGGCACTTCTGTGAGTGTGTACACACCTGGTCAGGCTCTGACAGCACATGGGATTAGCCCTGACTTTGCTCTGAGATTGGAGCAGGCACCAACAACAAAGAGAAGCCAGGCAGTGGGAGCAGGCACTTTTGATCCTGTGAGGGCAGGGGGTCCTGCCTGGGCACTCAAGAGTGGAGGGATGGGTCCATGGCTATGATTTGGGTGGCTGCAGCTGCATCTCCAGAGGGTAGGGCTCCTGCCTGCTCCATGGAGCAGAAGGAACTCCCCACCTTTCTGCATCTGCAGCTGTTGTTTGGGTGACTGCAGCTGTGCTTGATAGGGTGGGATCCCTGCCTGCTTCCAGCCCTGAGAGCACAGGGATGTCCAGGGTTACAGCCCTGGCTTGCATGGCTGCAGTAGCACCCAAGCAGCTCCTGCCCCAATTTGAAAAGGGTGAGGCTCCCACTTGTCCCTGGCCAGAGTTTCTTCATCACTCCATGGAGCATGCAGCCCTGACCTGCCTCCCTACTGCAGCCAGTGTGATGGCAGCCACCACTCCAGATGGCTCACCACTGCCATCACAGGCAGTACTTGTGAGAAATTAAATTAAGATGAACTCCAAAGATTTCTCCCTTCCCATGACACCCTTTGTGTGAAGGACAGATTATTGTTTTGCAGCCTTCCCTCTTCATTCCACTACCAGGTATGCAAAGCCATGCATAGCCTTAAAAAGTATAAATTTCTTTATTTTTATTTTTTATTTTTTTGAGACAGGGTATTGCTCTGTCACACAGAGCCTAGTACAGTGGCATGATTACAGTTCACTGCAGCTTCAATCTCCCAATATCAAGTGATCCTCTTTCCACAGCCTCTCATGTAGCTGAGACCACAAGTATGCACCACAATCACCAGTTAAAAAGTGTACATTTCAAAAAGGTAAAAGTATGACTTTCAGACAAATATAAAATGAATAAAACCGGATTTTGTTTGATTCATTAATTATTGAATAAAAATTTAAGTTAATGAGCATTTGAGAATCCAGATTATTTGCAGGCAATTGAACAAAGATTGCTGGATTAGATATGAAACTCGTCAATACTCAACAGGCCATAAATCTTTGGAGTAGTCTCTTTCTCTGAACAGATTATTTTGTATTACTACTTGAAAACCTAAAGTTTCAAAAGAAGCTTTACTTAACGTAAAATCATTAAACTAAATTCATTACCATATACTCTCATTGGATAGTTTTTGTGTCTTTTTAGTGTCAAACTGCCTCCAAAATTTTTACCTTACTTTTGTCAAGTTTTGGATATTTTTTTTCTGATAATTTATGCTATCACTCATGCCCCCAGGGACATTTTATATTTTCCAAATTTCTTGGTACAAATATCTAACTATTTTAGTGACTTCATAAGCTCCTTTTTCTTGGCTTGGAGTGAGAGTAGAAGGACTTTTCTTTCTTCCCCATGATTCAGAGGAAAAATATATTATGCTGAAAACTCTTCCTGACTAAATATTCTTATCCAAATTTCAACCCCCATCAATTTACACCCTGGAGATTGATCATTAATGTGGGTGGAATTGATTTGTAAAAAGCATAAATGAGCTTGTATCCTGCTTTTGGCTAAGTGGGTGTTTATAATCTTTGTATATTTTTTAGTGTTTGGGACTCGACAAAATCAGTTACAGACAGAGTACATTTTAACATTCTGCTCTAGCTTTATAAATTACAGTGTAAGACATTTCACTCCCTCTAATGCCTTGAAAAATGCCTGTGGGTAATAGTTATAACTTTACAATGGTTTCTATTTGAGAGTTTTCTCTATTCCCTTATATATAAATTCTGAGCACACCATGCAATTGTCTATAATCAGAACTAAGCAAAAACTTCAATGTATACATTAGGTACCAATACTATATATTGTATAAAACTTTATAAGTAGTATAAAACTTACTTACCAGTTCTGTTCAGACCTGAAAAGGCAATCCCTGTAGTTGCAGTTCTCAAATAGCAATCTACATACATGGTGTTTATATATTTTAGTGTTATTTCCATTTTACTGTGGACCCATAGTTAAATTCAATGGAAGCCTTTTCTGTTTTCATTTGGATCATTATTGTATGAATATATATATGATAAATAGACAGTTATTTTAAATATCAGCAAATGAAAGTCTCCCTCTGGAATATATCAAAAGCTCTGAGTGATAAACATCAATGAGAGTGCTGGGGTAATGCTCTGGGTGGGTTAGTAGAACTGCCAAGTTCTGTTTTGCCCTCTTGTTTTGTCAGTGGGATGTGGTTCTTGGTCTCACACTTTCACATATATTTTAAGGGCAACTATATGCAGGGTTGTATCCTAGCATAAAATTATGGTCAGTTTACTCCATATGTCTACCAGTTCTGATAATCTAACTAAGAAACAAGTAGCCAGAAAAAAAAAAATAAAAAAAACTTGGAGTTTTAGAGAGATAAAGTATTGACAGCTACTGTGGTGTTATGACTTCACACATAACCCCTAAGATCTTGAACATACTTACTTTTCCAAGTTTTTATTCTGCCCTTTCCTTTTTTGAACATCATGCCCCCAGAAAAGCAGAAGGGTAAATATAACCTTCTGAATGTGCCCTGATTCTTGTGCCTCTGTGGTATTTGATATAGTAGTCCATCTGTGGAGAGAAAACTACTTTCACATGACCAATTCCTATTTAACTTGACAGTTTAGCTTAGATGACAATTTACTATAAATGGCTTTAATTATCATATCTTTCTCTTCATGAGAAGAACATATTTCTTGAAATATTATAAAAGCTTGTATATTAATCTTCCATAAAATATTTAAATTATACAGAAATTGCTTAGCTGTCTATTATCTCTACTAGTCTAAGAAGCCTTTGGGAATTGTAACTCTTTCAATTTGTGGACCCCATAGAAAGCTTGAAACATATTGGCATTCAATAAGAGTTGATAGTTTCTATACTTATGAGATGGGGAAATGAAAAATTTATTAAAATTTTTCATATGTTATCAATTTGCTGATTGACTTAAATGACATTTTGAGTTATATATATTTTATATATACATATGTGTTTCTATTCCACTCTTCAAATCATTTTGTCAGTCCTATAATACATATATTTTTAGGAACTTTCCCTATAATTTTTGATGTTTCACTTATCAGTTGTCTTCAGAATGTAAATATATATTGTAAATACTTTGTAATATTCTAAATAGCCTATCAAATATTCATAAAATTTTATATATGTTTATTTTAGGTTAATATATACAGATGAGGCTTATAAGTATTGATTCTAGATTGTTAATTGATCAAATAATTGTAGTATTTTATAAAATTTTGATAACAACTACAGAATAACTGAACATAAACTGTATTAGTTTTAGAGATCTACCAAATACTTCTGCCATTTTCAAGTTTTTTGAATTAAGAAATTTGAATTATTCATTAATGATGTCACTAATTGCACTTCAAAAATATTCTTGGAGAGTGATTTCATAAAGCATATTCATTTAGAATTAGGATGTAAAATAGTATATAATTTTGAATTTATAGCAGGAAAGATTTAATCTTAAATTGATTCATAATGTGTTTTATGATTTAGACAAACATTTCTCAGTATTAAAATAAAAACTAAAATACAGAATATATTTTTTAAATAATGTGTTGATGAATAAAATTAGTTCTATTATGTTTAATGACATTGTGCAATTGCTGAGATTGGCGATTTATTTTTCAATATTTTCCCTTTAGATCTTCTAATTGGAATGTTACTCAAAGAGCAAGGATATCATGAGAAAGCTGTGAATACCTAAAATGAGATCATTATTTTTTTATTCCATTTTGAACAGTAAAAATTAAAGGCCTATAGTAAACTTTAGCTTAATTATAACCAGGTAACATACCATGATGACTTTTCCCAAATATTGAGATAACAAATGTCAGGTTGGAATTAGCTTTAGCTATCATATATAATTCAGCTAATTACATTAATAATAAAACAATGTTCCACAGTAGTATAATGGGATGTTATAATTATTGTTGCTGGCTTGAACCAGGATGATGTCACTGAGATGGTAATATTTTATTTCCGTGTAACCCACGACATTTGTCTTTCCCTTGAAATTTTGGCTTGAAAGATAAGTATTGTTGATTTTATCCATCTTTCATAGCAAGATATTTTAAAGGAGAAGTATGTTTTGTAATGCCAACAATTGCATACCGAAAAGCCTAATGGCCCACCTATTTTCCTATCTGGCTGAGTTTATCTTCACACTAGCTTTTCCACTTTCAACCACAGTAAGCAAGGAGACATGTTAGTAAATCTCGATTCATAGTAGTAATAGACCCAGAGGAAGTCTTCTTGGGGTACAATTTCTGGTAAAGGTCTTACTTCCTAACTTTAAAACATAATGAAAATAAATCTATGTTCACGTAGATGTGAGATGTCCAGTATTTTAAGTAATAGAAAGTAAGCCTATAAATCAGGCTGGTATTAAAGGATGCTAAAGCCTCATTTCCAAATTGTATCTCTGATGGTCTGAACCAGTCTAGAACTCTCTATCACAGGACTTCTATTCGATATTACCTGTTCTTTTAGGCATTAGTTATATGTTAGGTGTGATAATATATCTCTCGTGGAAATTCTTACTAAACATATTCTTACAGATGCAAAAGAACAAGGACAACTCAATGGCTATTCATATATATAGTGCCTAAGTTTCTTCATGTAATGTCAAAGAGTTTGTACAAGATTCACTCTTCATCATAGGTAGAGGTTTCTGTTAAAACTTGATCAGAGACTGATATATGTTTGGCTCTGTCTTACTATCAAAATCTCATTTCAAATTGTAATCCCTATGTGTCGAGAGAGACCTGTAATCCCCATGTGAGGAGGGTGGGAAGTCATTGAATAATGAGGGTGCTTCCCCCAACCAGTTCTTGTGATAGTGAGTAAATTCTCACAACATCTGATGGTTTTATAAATGGTAGTTCTACTGCCCTCTCCCATGCATTTCTTCCTCCTGCCACCATGTGAAGAAGGTCATTGCTTCCTCTTCACCTTCTGTAATGATGACAAGTTTCCTGAGGCCTCCCCATCCTTGTGGGGCTATAAGGCAATTAAATCTTTTCCCTTCATAAATTACCCAGTCTGAGATATTTCTTTATATCAGTGTAAGAACAGACTAATACAGGGACTAAATCTCAGTCATTAACCATCAGGGCTTCTCCCCTTCCAGCAGTAAGGTGTTATGGAAACACAGTCTTTGTGTGTGTGTACATGTGTGTGCTACTAGCATTGGCATTGTTAGTAAGAAGTAAAGAAAAAATTATCCATTGAAACTCTTTCTTCTAAGAATTATATTGCATTAGAAAAGGCTCCCTTAATTATTGTCTCATTTTGTTCATTTATCTTTATTTTAAATTAAATAGAATTCTTTCAGCAGGAAAGTGTAGAGAGCTAAAAAGAGCATCACCCACACCCTTACAATAAGAACAATTTAGACAAAATGCAAAGTAACAGACTTTCTTGAGCCCAATAGAAAACTGAGGTTGCAGGACAAAAGCCTGTCCTCAAATATTGAAAAAGCTGGAAAAGACGATCTTTGCCCTTAAAGGAGAAAAAGGATCCAAGTACTTGCTTATCTGCAATAGATGCTCCAGAATATCATATCGATTGGTAAGATTAAGCTAGAAAATTTTTAAAAACTACTAAAAACTGAATTTGTGATAATAAGAAAATGTTTTTAGTTTTTCTAAAAGATAACTGAGGAAAACAAACCAAGCAATATATTGCGCGTGTATAGCATAAAATGCCTGACACTAATGGCACAGGGAAGGAGGGAGGAATTGGCTATATGTCATTACACTGCATATGAGGTAGTATAATATTCCTTGAAGGTAATGTCAAGTGATTTTAAAATGTATGTTGCAAATCCTAGAGTGGCCATACAAAAAAAATATTAAAAAGAATATAACCAATAAGTCAATAAATTAGATAAAATGAAATCACTTAAAAAGATGCTACATAAAAAACCAGAGAATGCAGAAAAATAAAAGCAAAAGCCGATTGTAACAAAGAGAAAATGACTAACAATATGTTCCAATTTAACCCAACCACACAAGTAACCATTTTAGATGTGAATGATCTAAATACACTAATTAAAAGATAATTTTATTTTAAATAAAAAATAATGATCCAACTGTATGTGGTCTATAAGTAGAAACCTCAGACATTGATAAAATAGGGTAAAAGGATGGAACGGATAAACCAGGAGAGAGAAAGATAAATTAGGGTAGAGGATGGATAAAGATGAAAATCACTAACCAAAAGAGGGCTGGATTAACTATATTAATTTCAGACAAATTACACTTCAGAGGAAGATGTTTTTTCAGAAATAAAAAGAAGTATTACATAATGACAAAAGGGATAAAGTTTCTACGAAGATTTCAGAATCCTAACTACATATATATCTATCAATAGAGCTTCAAAATACATGAGGAAAAATGGATGGACCTGAAAAGAGAAGTAGATAAGTCTGGAATTATAGTTAGAGGCATCTGCTCTCAGTAACTGATAGAACTCAGTAGGCAGAAAGTCAGTAAGGAAACAGATGACCTGAAAAAACACTTATCAACCAATTGGATCTAAGAGTTGTAGAATATTCCACCCAACAACAGCAGAATATACCATCGCCTCATGTGTAACTGAAACACACATCAAGATAGACTGAGTTCTGGAACATAAAACAAATCTTAATTTTAAAAAAATGATGGAAATTGTATACAAAATTATGTTCTTAGACTATGACAACATAAAACTAGAACTCAATTATAGAAAGTTATCTGGGAAATCTCAAAGTATTTATAAAGTAAAAAACACATTTCTATATAACTCATGAGTCATAGAGGAAGTCTCAAGGGAGAATACTTTAATTAGCTGCCTTTTCTCACAAACTTTTTCATCATAGCTTTAAAGAATAGTCCTAGATAGCAGTGGTGAGATATTGAATGATAAAGTTAGACATCTGTGCTAAAATTTTCAACAACTTTTCTATAGAACCCCTGCCTATTTTCTCAGGATGTGTCTTCCACAAAATAAATTTTAGGTGGTAATAAGTGTGGATGCAAGGCTTTTACCACTCACACACCTTCCTTCCCTCCTAATATTGGATGAAGCAGAATTATCACAGATGGGTCTTAGGAAAGGTATTGAATTTTAAATATGCTTTTTTTCTGTTGAGATATAATGGCATGTGTTTAATTTGTGCTAGTGTTCTTAACTTCTTGATTTTATTTATTTTGGAAGAATTTGAGAGAGAAAGGTTCTGTCATTTAGTCTTTCTAGGATTTGCAGTTCTTTATTTTTAAATTATGCCATCTGTGGCTTATGGTGAGAAGCTTTTTGTTTAACAGAAACTTTATAACATTTTCTAACAAGATTTTAATTTGATTAACTTGATTAATAACTTAGCTGAAAATTTGAAAATAAGCTGAAAAATTTTAAAGTAGCTTGTTTGAGAAAAGAATTCAGTGTGGAAAAAAAGTCATATTCACAGATGCAAGTGATTTCTAAGCCCGTTATGTAATTCTATTAGTCTAAATCACAGAAAGTCATTTATAGGACATACTTTACCCTGCCCTTCCTGTTCAGAAAGAAGATGGATTTTCAATAGTACTGTGATAAGAGCAACATCTGATATTAACACCAATTTCTTAATTTGGTCCATTAGATTTTCCTGTTAGCACATTTCATCTTATTTCTTTGAAACATTTTAAATAGTGTTTTATCTTGAAAGGAGCTTTTATATACATTTTAGAGGATATTCTTGATACATGATACACCTGCCCACTTATAATTTCTTAATATTTCTCATACTACCTTTGATCATTATTTTCTCCTAAAATTGCTGGTATATTTTATAATATTGTGTAATAAAAGGCAAACACAGCTTTAATTAGTGAAGAGATTAATGAAATAAATTTTCATTATGTCATTAATTTTGCTCCTGATTGTCATATCTTAGGCTCAGATGGCTGTTTTTCCTTTTTTCTCTTTTCTCAAGCAATCAGAAAATTGTTAAGCATGAAGTGTACTGTAAAACTTTTAATTTATTTAGCACTTTAATCACACTAAACATTTATGTATTAAAAATTAAAATAATATATTGCTTTAGATTGGAACTCTGAAGCCTGAGATTATTAAATGTATATACATGCTACTATAATTCAGTAATTACAATCATATAATAATATTACACATAAAATATATATTATATGTAATTAATTTTATACACACACACACACACACAGGGAGAGATAGACACAGAGTATGAGAAAGAGAAAGAAAAAACTATTAGCATTTATCATGATGACTAACAGACAAAAACTAACATAATCCTATTAGATTTACCAATGAAGATATTCATTTATTTTTAGCCAAAAAAAACTAATATGCTCTCTGATTTAGTAGAAACTTTATGTGATTGGATATAGATCTTTAGTGGTATTTTATTTTGTTTTGAAAGTCTCCCATTAACGGTCATATTCCAATTATTTTATTTTATTTATTATTTATTATTTATTTATTTTTGAGATGGAGTTTCGCTCTTGTTACCCAGGCTGGAGTGCAGTGGCATCTCGGCTCACCACAACCTCCACCTGGTGGGTTCAAGCAATTCTCCTGCCTCAGCCTCCCGAGCCGCTGGGACTGCAGGCATGTGCCACCATGCCCAGCTAATTTTTGTATTTTTAGTAGAGACAGGGTTTCACCCTGTTGACCAGGATGGTCTTGATCTCTTGACACTGTGATCCACCCGCTTCGCCTCCCAAAGTGCTGGGATTATAGTCATGAGCCACCATGCCCGGCCCCATGTTCCAAATATTTTAAACAGATTAAACACAGGAAGACTTTTTTGTGGGGGGCTCTTTAGGCTGATAATAATAGTTGTCTGTTATATTTCTTTGTTTTTAACTTGCTATTTTAAAATACCTTAAGATTTACAGCAGGTTTGCCAAGATTTAAAGAACATTTTATGTGCCTTTCACCCAACTTTTCACCCAAGTTCCCCCAATATTATTATCTTACCATTAAGGTACAATGTAACCATAGTACATCAATGAAAACTAATAAACACTGTTACAGTGCTGAACTACAAAGTTCATTTGGATTTCTCTAGTGTTTCTGTGTTACTGTTGGTTTTGTTTGGTTTTGCTTTGTTTGTTTCATTTTACTGATGTCTTTTATTCTGTTCTGGGATAAAATCCAGCATGCCAAGACATACTGAGTTTCATGTTTCCTTACTTTCTTTGCTGTGTAGTACTTTCCAGTCTTTCCTTGCTTTTTCGTGATCTTGTTGGTCTTGAGGAGCTCTAGTCAGATGTCTTGATAAAATGTTCCTCGGTTTGTATTTGCCTGATTCTTGTTTGCTTGCTTTTTGAGACAGGGTCTTACTCTGTTGCCCAGGCTGAAGTATACTAGCAGGATCACAGCTCATTGCAACCTGCACCTCCTGTGCTTAGGTGATGCTACCACCTCAGCCTCCCAAGGAGCTGGGACTACAGGAGTGCACCACCATGCCCAGCTAATTTTGTTATTTTTTGTAGAGCCAGCGTCTCACCATGTTGCCCAGGCTGGTCTCAAATGCCAGTGCTCAAGCAATCCACCCTCCTCTAGCTCCCAAAATGCTGGGATTACACGTATGAGCCACCATGCCTGGCCAGATGTTTTGCTTATGATCAAAGTAAGTTTATGGATTTAAGGAAAAAATAGTCCACAAGTGAAGTGACCTTCCCATTGCATCATATCAGAAATTCACGGTATTAAAATAACTGATTACTTAAGAGGTTAACCTTCACCAACTGGAGTTATGTCTGCCAGGCTTCACAACTGTGCAATTATTTTTCTCTTTCCATATTCTGTTCACTATAAGTGTGTAACTGAGTTCATCCCATATTCAAAGAGAGACAAATAAAGCTCCACCTTCTAGAGGGAAGTGTTTCATTGCTTCCATAAGCTTATGTTAATACCAAAGTTGTTAATAAATACATTGGAGACTAAGTATATTTCAAACTATGCATATATATTGTTTGTCCTTAAAATATACTCGCAGCTTTTAGCATTAATTAGTGGACGTCTTTGAGGAAGTGTTAGTTGGAAATTCTAATAATAATTTTCTCTTTGCTTTATTCATTATTCATTATCATATATTATTTAGAATGTTCCTTCATATATATATGCATACACACACACACACACACACACACACACACATATACTTTATTGCACTTTATCATCTGAAGTACATGTGCAGAACATGCAGGATTATTGCATAGGTACATACATGGCAATGTGGTTTGCTACTTCCATCCCCCTGTCACCTATATCTGGCATTTCTCCCTGTGTCATTCCTCCCCACCCTCCCTACCGCCCTTGGTCCTTCCCCTAGTCCCCCTCAACAGACCTTGTGTGTGATGCTCCCCTCCCTGTGTCCAAGTGTTCTCATTGTTCAACATCCACCTATGAGTGAGAACATGTGGTGTTTGATTTTCTGTTCTTGTGTCAGTTTGCTGAGAATGATGGTTTCCAGATTCATCCATGTCCTTACAAAGGACAAAAACTCATCGTTTTTTAGTACTGAATAGCATTCCATAGTGCATATGTGTCAAAATTTCCTTGTCCAGTTTGTAATCGATGGGCATTTGGGTTGGTTTCAGGTATTGCTATTGTAAACAGTGCTTCAATGAACATATGTGTGCATGTGTCTTTATAACAGAGTGATTTATAATCCTTTGAATATATACCCACCAATAGGATTGTTGGGTCAAATGGAATTTCTATTTCTAGGTCCTTGAGGAATTGTCACACTGTCTTCCACAATGGTTGAACTAATTTATACTCCCACCAACAGTGTAAAAGTGTTCCTATTTCTCCACATCCTCTCCAGCATTTGTTGTCCCAGATTTTTTAATGATTGCCATTCTAACTGGTGTGAGATGGTATCTAATTGTGGTTTTGTTTTGCATTTCTGTAATGACCAGTGTTGATGGACATTTTTTCATGTTTATTGGCCTCATAAGTGTCTTCTTTTGAAAAGTGTCTATTCATATCCTTCGCCCATATTTGAATGGGTTTGTTTGTTTTTTTCTTGTAAATCTGTTTTAGTTCTTTATAGATTCTGGATATTAGCCCTTTGTGTGATGGGTAGATTGTAAAAATTTTTTCCCGTTCTGTTGGCTGCCACTTCACTCTCAAGTTTGTTTCTTTTGCTGTACAGAAGATCTGGAGTTTAATTAGATCCCATTTGTCTATTTTGGCTTTTTTGCCAATACTTTTGGTGGTTTAATCATGAAGTCCTTGCCTATGCCTATGTCCTGAATGGTTTTGCCTAGGTTTTCCTCCAGGGTTTTTATGATGTTAGATCTTATGTTTAAGTCTTTAATCCATCTGGAGTTAATTTTAGTGTAAGGTGTCAGGAAGGCTTCTACTTTCTGCTTTCTGCACATGGCTAGCCAGTTTTCCCAACACCATTTATTAAAAAAGGAATCCTTTCCCCATTGCTTATTTTTGTCAGGTTTGTCAAAGATCAGCTGGTTGTAGATGTGTGGCATTGCATCCAAGGCCTCTGTTCTGTTTCGTTGGTCTATATCTCTGTTTTGGTACCAGTATCATGCTGTTTTGATTACTGTAGCCTTGTAGTATAGTGTGAAGTCAGGTAGTGTGATGCCTCCAGCTTTGTCCTTTTTACTTAGAATTGTCTTGGCTATGTGGGCTCATTTTTGGTTCCATATGAAGTTTAAGGTGGTTGTTTTCCAGTTCTGTGAAGATGGGGATAGTGTTGAAGATGGGGATAGCTTGATGGGGATAGTGTTGAATCTATAAATTACTTTGGGCAGTATGGCCATTTTCACAATATTTATTCTTCCTAACAATGAACGTCGAATGTTTTTCCATCTGTTTGTGTCCTCTCTTATTTCCTTGAACAGTGGTTTGTAGTTCTCCTTGAAGAGCTCCTTTACATCCTTTATTAGTTGTATTCCTAGGTATTTTATTCTCTTTATAGCAATTGTGAATGGCAGTTCATTCTTGATTTGGCTGTCTTTAAGTCTGTTCTCAGTATATAGGAATGCTTGTGATTTCTGCACATTGATTTTGTATCCTCAGACTTTGCTGACATTGCTTATCAGTTTCAGGAGATTTGGGGCTGAGATGATGGGGTCTTCCAAATATACAATCATGTCATCTGCAAATAAAGACAATTTGACTTCCTCCTTTCCTAATCGAATAGCCTTTTTTCTTTTTCTTGTCTGATTTATCTGACTAGAATTTCCAATCCTATATTGAGTAGGAGTGGTGAGAGAGGGCATTCTTGTCTTGTGCCAGATTTCAAAGGGAATGCTTCCAGTTTTTGCCCATTCAGTATTATATTGGCAGTGGCTTTGTTGTAAATAGCTTTTATTATTTTGAGATACGTTCCATGTATACCTAGTTTATTGAGAGTTTTTATCATAAAGGCTGTTGAATTTTGTTGAAGGCCTTCTTTGCATCTACTGAGACAATCATGTGATTTTTGTCTTTGGTTCTGTTTATGTGGTGAATTACGTTTATAGACTTGCATATGTTGAACTAGCCTTGCATCCCCGGGATGAAGCCTTCTTGATTGTAATGCATAAGTTTTTTGTTGTGCTGTTGCAGTTGGTTTGCCAGTATTTTATTGAAGATTTTTTTATCTATGTTCATCATGGATATTGGTCTGAAGTATTCTTTTTTTGTTGAGTCTCTGCCAGGTTTTGGTATCAGAATGATTTTGGTCTCATAAAATGATTTGGGAAGGGTTCCCTCTTCTGTGTTGTTTGGAATAATTTCAGAAGGAGTGGTAACAGCTCCTCCTTGCACAGCTGGTAGAATTTGGCTGTAAACCCATTTGGACCTAGACTTTTTTTGGTTGGTAGGCTATTAATTGCTGCCTCAACTTCAGCCCTTGTTATTGGTCTATTCAGGGTTTAGGCTTCTTCCTGGTTTAGGCTTGGGAGGATGCAAATGTCCAGGAGTTTATCCATTTCTTCCAGATTTACTGTTTTTTTGTGTGTGTGCATACAGTTATTTGTAGTAATCTCTGGTGGTAGTTTGTATTTCCGTGGAATCAGTGGTGATATCCCCTTTATTGTTTTTTATTGCATCTATTTGATTCTTCTCTCTTCTTTTTGATTAATCTGGCTAGCAGTCTATTTTTTCTTCATTCTTTCTTTTGCATTTCCTTTCAGTTTCTGCAAGATGCTCTAGACTCATCTATGTTTTTCTTGCTTTACCTCTAGGATCCCCATTTCTTCAAGAATCCCCAAGTATTTTATTAAATGATTGAATTTAAAAACCAAGATCTTTGCTTAAGTATGCTTGCTGCTTTTGAGGTGTCACTCTTACTAGACCCTTTCACAGAGGCCAATGCTTATATGTGTGTGTAAAAGCTTATATATACAAATACATGTGTGTATGTGTTCATTTCAGTATCTATATTTCTTTAGGTGTATATATACATGTTTGTTTATGTGTGTGCATATATGTATGTGTCTGTGTGTCTATACACAGATACGTACATTGCATACATATTGTCAAATACAATTAAATTTGGCCTAAAACTGCCTTTCTACTTTGAATCCCTTTACAGTGAACTGCAACCTAACTTAGTATGTAAATTCACTGCAACCTAACTAAAGGACATTCTTGTAAATAGCTGAGTCCCTGACAATTATGATAGGCAAGACATAGTCAATCACAGGTTGCCAAATGATCGCACTAAATTTCCATATAAGGATATTTTTTATTACACCATGCCCAAATAAGGCAAATATCCAGTCGCTCAAATTAAGTTGTTTTTGTAAGTCCCTTCCTTTTTCTGTAAATACTGAATGTTGACATTGATGGGTAGAGTTCGTTGAACTTCTCTGAGTGTTCCCTGATTTAGGAACTATTCTTTGCTCAAATAAACATTGTTGCATTTGATTCTGAAGTTCCTTAAACAATATATATACATACACAATTATATGGGTGTAGGTGTGTGAGCACACACACACCACACACACATCTCTGACACTAAGACAGTATTAGAGGGTCCATTCAAGACTTTGCTCCTTACCAATGGATAGTAAAAGGTGATTTTGGAAAAGCAATTGTTTCTTATTTGTGCCCTCTTTCTAGTAAGTGCTCCCTCTTTTCTCAAATTCCAACATCAACTATTATCTCAAATTTTAATAGAATTGCAACTTGTCTACTGGGAAATTGTCATTGTTGACAGCTAATATATGGCTAACTTTAAAATAAAATAATTTAAATACATTTTTTCTTGAATAATGAGGAAACTGAGGCTTTGGTAGGCCAAACAAAGAAACAAACAGGTAACTCTCCAAATGCACATATTAAGGACATTAGATCAAATGAAATTTTCTTTCCTGAAGTGAATATCTTCTCATTTTTTGGTGATGTGACACTGACTTCTATAGCCTACCTTTGCATAAATATTTTCAGTGTATGTCTTTATGTAAGATCTATATTTTCTGACAGGAATTTAGCTATTGCCATTTTAAGATCTGACACATTTTTCTGTATGCATCTTATTTTAGGCCACCATCTCACTTTCATTTTAAAACAAGAAGCATATTATCTTCCTGATTCCAGAAAAAAAATACAAAATTTGAGGTGTGTACATGCAAGTTCTCTCTTCTCTTATAATAATAGCTTCAGAGGAAGAATATCGCAATAAAATACACAAATTACAAAGAAAATAATAAAAATGTAGTCAGCATTAAAACATTTGTCACATAGGAAAATGAAATAAATACCACCTTATTTATTCTGTTCTTGTGGAAAGAGTAATTCAGTGTTTTTTTGTAGTTAAAAAAATTTAGTAATAACTCTTTTATTAAAATGTATTTTCTTTTATGTGAAATCATACTACATATACTCTAAAAGAATAAAGTAATCATCTTGTTACTTTGCTATAGAATATTTTGCTTGCTTTTTGTTTTGCTTTGGTAGCACAATGCCCAGTTTTGTCATTGCTGTTGTTTGTTTTTTTCTTCATTACCAAAAGTAGTATCTGTGTGCTTGATACAAAAAGATAGAATATGGCCAGGAATCTATCGACTATTTTCACTGAGTCATTTTGAAGGTTGACTTTTTGTTTTCAAACTTAAGACAATTAAAATTCAATGAACTAGTTACATGTCTTAAAGGTTTCTGTGAAATAATACTAAATGCAGCCACTGTAAATATCAAATACAGCTGGTGTCTCTTTTTTTCCAGAACCCAAACCAAACCATATTTTAAGTTCATTATTAATTTGGCATAACTTTTTGTCTAATGTAATTTTTTTTTTTTTTTTTTTTTTTTTAGTGCATTCTGGCTCTGTAGAACAGGCTGGAGTGCAGTGGCATGATCTCGGCTCACTGCAACTTCCACCTCTTGGGTTCAAGCTATTCTCCTGCCTCAGCCTCCCAAGAAGCTGGAATTGCAGGCACGTGCCACCACGCCCAGCTAATTTTTCTATTTTTAGTAGAGATGGGTTTTTACCTGTTGGCCAGGCTGGTCTTGAACTCCTGACATCAGGTGATCCGCCCTCCTCAGCCTCCCAAAGTGGTGGGATTATAGGTGTGAACCACCGTGCCCAGCTTCCTATACATTTTATGGCATCACTGAATTGCATATTTGTTTAATAAAACAAGATTGCACAGGTACCTATAATATTTAAGTGCAAGAAACGTTTTAAAATCTAATTCAGGAAAAAATATTTGTAATATACTGGATTATGCTTTTATAAAACAAAAATTTAAACCTACGAAGTTATTGACTATAAGACTAAATAAATTTTATTATTTTCTTTTATTAAATTGTTATATCTAGTTAGTCTTTGTAGGGATTGCATTAATACGCCATTTCTCTATATAGATGAAAATTATACTGTGCATTAAATTTATGTTAAAATTTACTTGTCCTTCTTAATTTTCTCTCTTCATTTATTTAAACATGCTACATTTACTATGTAACATGCACTGGTCAAAACACTTAATACAAAAGTAAATGAGATAGAAAAGCATCTGCCTTCTATGAGCTAATAAACTGACAAGTGCCTCTAAATTTATCTTATGCACTAACATTAGGGTAGACATCTCCTGAATCTTAGGATCCTTTCCATATTCAGATTCAAGTTTTCCTGCTCTAATGATGAGTGCTAATTTGAATTTGTCCTAAGTAATGCCCAGCATTTAAAATGGCCATGCACTCAATTAGAGCAGTTAACCATGGCAATTTTGAGTTAGTCTGCGTTTTTTAAATAGTGAAGCTGGATAATGACATTAACTGAAACCACAGGACTGTTAGAAGATTAACAAAGCCTAAAATTTAACCCCCAACCCAAAGCCACTTCAAAGGCCTTTGCTTAACCAGCAAATGCTGTAATAGTAATCAATGCCATCAATTCTGGTTGGATAACTTGAAAAGAGTAATTATGAAACTTGGAAAAGCAATTGTCACAATCCTTTTGTTCAGTTTGTATTTTACATAGGTATTTAGATAATCACAAAAATAAATGTAAAATTTCTTACAATGTTGCAATATGTATTTTAAAAATAACTAGAAATAATTTTATGATTTATCTAGTTTGATGCATTTTATTTTTTCCTTTGTTACCAGATGAGGGGAAGTGTTGGGGGTTGGGGAGTGGACACTCAGTATCTATAGAAATGAAAAATGAAATTACTATAGAGAAGTTTTATATGTGTTACAAAGGGCCACATTTGGCTTTTTGGAAACTTAAAAGTAAAAGAAAAATAACATTATCTAATGTATATCATATTAGTTCTAATTTCACTATTGTGAGCTCTTTCTAGAATATAATATGTCATGACATTCGCTGAAATAGGTTTTTTTAAATTGGTTCTTCATTTTTAGCAGATTAATTTTGTTAAGACAAAGAGTGGCAATTATAATATCAAATTGTTTGGAATTCAATATGAGATATTCAAATATATAATTTGTGATTATCAGAGAAAAAGTAAGAAGTGTGATGAGTATATGGTAAGCAAAGTAAAAATTTTCACAGAGAGAATATCAGTGAACAAAAAAAATCTTACTTAAGAAAAGGACACACAAAAAGTGTTTAAGTAAGTGAAGTATATGAGATACTAATCAAGAACATCATAAGGACAGTGGATAAAAAGACAATGGACAGAAGACTTTGACCTGGGCAGAAGCAAGATCATAAGAAAGCATAAAGCCACCCAGACTAATCCAAACTCTTAAATTATAGGAGAAGCATTGAAAAAAGTAGGAAGAAAGCAGAGACTGGCCAGAAACGCAGGGAAGAAATAATTAATTTTATATTTATACATATGTGTACATATTTATGGGGCACATGTGATATTTTGTTGCATGCATAGAATGTGTAATAATCACACCAAGGTATTTAGAGTGTTCATCACCTTGAGTATTTATCATTTCTATGTACTGGGAGTAATTTTTTAAAGTGACTTTTTCGTAAGGACTGTAGAAGCCCACTGCTCATAGAAACATACCTGTAGTCAACATAAATAAATAAGTGGATAAAGTTAGATTTATTCAACTTTTTTGAGCAAGGGGCATATTCCAGGTCCTTGAGCATCCCTATAAGATGGTATAGGAGGAAATTTTAAGTAGAATTTTGATATATTGAATGAAAACAGGAGGGTTTAAGGGAAAAATATGAATAAGATGTCAAAAAGTGGGGCTAATTGAAATAAGCAAATTTGTAAAGTTTTCATTACAGTTGGTGAGTAGATTGAAGTGGGTTAGAGTTACCATTGGTAATGCAGCACTGAATGAGGTTGAGCAGAAGTGATGAATTTTAATATATATTTTTTTGTTTGGGGGATAATCCTACCTATGACTTATATCTATGAGCGTTGTTTATGTTCAGTTGGGAATGGCTAGTTGCCAGTTGGTCAATTTGTCGGCCTAGTGTGCCAGTTGGGCTATTATTCACTTTCTCAGCAAATTTCAATATACAGACTTACAACAATTTTTTGAAACAGATGTCATTGCCACATAATTTTTTTGTGGCAATGTAAGTATGAAAATTTCTCTCATTCAGCAAATGTCAGTACTGGAATTAAATCTGCATATGCCAAACTCTAAAGTATTTATTCTATTACTAAATCAACACAACATGGTACTCTGTTATTTCCATTAGGATTATTCTTTCTTAAGGAGTAGAGTAGTATATTGAAAAGAATATCAGTTGGGATTTAGACAACTGAATTACTAATTCTGCACTTTGAAAAGCTCTGTGACTTCAGGCATGTCACAGAACTTCTCTGGACCTTAATTCTTTCATCTTTAGTAGGAAGGAGTTGAAGTAGCTTAAGTATAAAGCTCCACCTAGCTCAAAAATTGTATTATTATTATCATTATTATCGATTCATTCATCCTGTGCTCATAAGTACTCAAAAATTGCCAGAAGCAGATAAAAGTTTTGCTGAACTTAAAGCCCATTCAATCTGAGAGGCAATTTTAAAGAATGAGAAAAAAAATTCTTATTATAGCAAATTTTTAAAAATAATACATCAATGTGAACACATTTATGGGGCCTCTCCCACGGCTTAGAAGTGATGCTTGCAAAAGAGAGACCTAGAAGTTTAAGTTTCTCTGACTTCCCTGTAAATTTGCCCTTTGCAATACCATTCAAAATGGCTTCTGTGGATGGTTCTGTTGATGGGTTGATAAAGACAAAAGAGAAGACCGCAGATTTAATGGTGTTACCCAGGAATTTTCCTGATCTTCTCCTTTCCTGTCCAAAGTATAAGGAGGTTCAGAGGTGGTCCATTTTCACTTGGAACTGTAAGAAACAAAAGATTTCTTACCCTCTAGGAAGGTTCAAAAAGCCTGTTCATGAATCATACTATGGAAATAAGACTGATTCATGTCACAGAGAGGTAAGGTACAAGGTGCACTGGTTAAAAAGACAGAGTGAAGTACCAAGCACTTACTTTTTTTTTTGTTTGTTTGTTTTTTGTTTTTTTTTTTCCAAAATAAGGCAGTCAGCAATACATACTGGAGGAAACAAGGACTTCCAAAAGCTATTGCAAAAACTACATTATCTAAAGTTTATGAAGTGGGAAATTTGGTAATCAAAAACTAATGAATTAGTAACTAGTGACATGCCACATGGTAAATGTATTTAATATGATGATATAGTGAGTTAATATCTACATACAATTGTAAAAATAAATTGTTAAATGTAAAGAAATCAACATTAAGTTTCAGATTAACTTGCCTTAATCTCATAGACCTCTCCATGTATTTGCTCTCACAAAATAGAACAGAATGAAAACAGAAACTAGGCTATCTTACTGCATTCTAAAATATTCTGTTACCTAAAATAATTCATGGTTTCAGTTGGTTTCACATCTGCCTAATGTAGCATTAGTGGGTTTTTTGATATAGCTTTCAAGTTATGATGAGGACATTTTGCACTGACATCACTCCAAGATAAATTACCAAACCCTTCAAGACATAGGATGATAGGAAGATGAGGTTTATTATTTCCCACATGGTGGTCAAGGTCATTGAGGAAAAATGGCATGAAGAGTTAATATTACAGGAAAGACTTAGTATCCAAAATTAAATAATATTTGAGATTGAAAAGATATATTATCCCCATAGCTCTGCCAAACTCAGTCTCTACAAAAATTATCTCTCTTTTAAGTGCCAGTCATGTAAGTTACAGTTGTCTAAGGATGATTTTAACTGCTCTCTATTACAAGAAATTTCCTCTATTTTACCTCTCTCAGTTAAAATGACTTGAATTCTTATAACGCCATTTCCCTTTATTTCAGAATTTTATTCTGTGGTATAGAATTTCCAGTTGGATATGCCTATTTTCTTTTTTCCTAGAAAATATACATAATAATGAACATCCTGTGGATAAGTTGCTAAGATGGAGGATGTTACATTTCAGTTACTCCCTTATACTAATATTCTTTGTACTAAATTTAACTTTTAGAACTATCAAGGTTTGCTGAATGTAAGAGAAGTTTATTCTGCAATTGAAATTAACTACTAATTCATAGACTAATAATGAAATTTATAAAGAACTTTTATATCCTAGAATAAAAAGAAAATATGTATGACTCCTCTTATTTAGACTTTTGCTCCTATTTAGAATGTTGGCAAATTACTTATGTTTTTGAACTTTTAGTTATTGATTTGGATTCAGATGGAAGAACAAAGTATCTATGTTTTAGAATAACTTCTTAACAATCCTTAAACAAGTGAAACCCCACTTACTTTGAATAAATAGGCAAGGAGAAAGCTCATGATTATCTAATAGAGAACATGAATCCCCAAATAAATTATTGTACAATAATGTCATACTTGCTTTTCTACTTTTTTATTATTGGTAAAAATGAAAAAAAAAATACAGAAAATAAAATCTGTAGGCTGGTACAGCAAGTTAAGGAAGTTATTTTTACATATTAAATTATTCAAGTAAATATTTTACACACAAATTGAAGTTTAAAAAAAATAGGTTAAGTATTTACCCTATTTTTTTTGGTCTGCTAAGAGACCATTTATCAAACTGACATTCAACTGGACTGCAGCTCACACTCTAAAAGAGTAAAAACACATATCACAGGCTAGACACACACGTGCATATTACATACATGCAAAATGGTTAACACGGCTGTACATACTACTTCAATAGGCGGTTTGACCCTATGAAAGTACTGTAGTCTATCTTGAATCAAATTGAAATAAAGGAACAAAATATAATACCTGCCTATAATAAACATTTGCTCAGGCATTTTTAAAAAATGCAAAAATTATTGGTTTGGGGGACTTAAAAATTATTGAAGATGGGATAAAAGTAAACACTGGTTACAAATATCTGAACATGGAGAGTACAGCCTATAAATTCATGTGGACAGCATATCAGTGAATGTATATCACATAACTTCTACTATCCGGTCTATTCCTCTTGCTTTATTCTAAAGATGTACATGGACTTGGATCTTTTATGATAATTTAAAAAATAATATTAAAAAAAGAAAATCTAAAGTACTCATAACCTACCATTTGTAGATTAAACATAATTAATGTTTTGGAATATATTCCTTTTATGTTAGACACAACTTTTAAAAGAATGTATTTTGTTATTCTAAATTTGTATTACATAGATTATATTTCTCTCATTCCATTGTAGATTATTAAAACTTAATTTTAAATTTTACTTGGTTACTAGCTCAGGGAAGTTTCCCTTAAAGCCCAAATGACACAATAACAGAAACAAGATTTTACTTCCTTAAAATTGACATCAGGAAAGGAGAATTCTGAGAAACCCAGGGTAAACAGAGTCGTTTAGGAATCAAAACACAGGTGCCATTCCTAAGAGACAGAACTGTAAGTCTCACAAGATTTATATTATCTGGCCATGAATTTGCAGGACTATTTCCAACATAGTTAAGGCAATATTTTGTAAAGTCCTCACTAAATTTTTACATTGTCTTAATGCAAGAACGCAAACTATCTCCAAAGAGTCCATTCCAATCCCCACCACTCACGAACAAGTTAGAGTTTTTACTAATCATAACATACTTATTACATTCATGATTTTCATTAGTGAGGTATAAAATGCTAATTGAGATATGAGTTAAAAAAAAATGACTGTAATAGCCATGCATCAAGCGGGGTCTATCTAATATAATGCTATCTGACTTCCCATGTAGTGTGGATTATTAGGGCATTTCATTTCCCCTAGATCTGAAGCTAAAACTACAGTAAACTAATAATTTATTTACCTTCCCTTTTACATAGACATTATGTTATTTCCAATTACAAATGATGCTCCAGTGATAACCCTGCTCAAGTCTATTTTCATCATATAAAAAATGCATCTTCAGAGTAGATTTCCAAAAATAAGATTTCTGGGGCAAATATGCAGTTCCTAAATAGTTTTGTTAGGGATGGTCAAATTCCCTCCAGAAGGGTTGTGCCAGTTTGCACTTCTATTAGCAATATGGAATATGCCTGATAGTATAGACTCACCAACCATTTTTATTTACCCTTTTAAAATTGTTCCAATGTGATGCTAAGAAGTAGTATCACATTGTTGTTTCGTATTTCTTTAAATATGAGTAAGTTTTTAAATATTTGCATATTTAAAAAATCCATTTTCATATCTTTATGTTAAATTGCCCATGCATATTTTTTCTATTGCTTTCAATCAAGGTTTCATTCCTCTTTAGATTTCACAGCACATGTAATTCTTGTATGGTTTCATTTTTACATTTGCATTTCTAATCTAACAAAATTTTTTATTTGCATATAATGTAAGATATGGTTTCTTTCATTACAAATGATGATAAAGTTATCCAAGCATTTTAATAAAAGTCTATTGTTGACATCTGGTATCTGTTCAGAGGTATAAACCCCTAGAAAGAGTATTGCTTATAATCTTACAGGGAAAAAAAAGAAGCCAAACTATAAATCACAACTTTTCTTAAACCTGAAGTTGCAGAACAAATGAACTGACCTGAAATCTAAGGACATGCCTGTGGGAAGAGACTAAACACAAGTAATAGCTTATGAGGAAATTGGATACTGGGAAGAAGATTCGTGGATCTCAGGATTGCATTGGTGAGGGAGGACCCCTGGAGGCTACAGAAATTGAGAAAGTCCATATCCTCTTGAGAGTTTTCTCCATGAACCCCATCAATTGCTCACAAAATTTATTGGATAAAGCGATAAGAAAAGGTCCTTTATGGTGTAGACCTAGAGGACAGAGACTATGGTAGGAGGGGCATGCAATTCTATTTGTACCTTTCTCCACCATCTCCCTTATGGAATAGAAGCTTTAACATGTGGATGGCAAAGCAACACATACTGTCACCATTAGGGCACTGAAGTAAACATATTGCATCTGAATGAAAAAAATAAAACAAACAAAAACTACCCCTGGAGAAGGGATAAAAATACAATGTGGGCTGAGAAATACAACTGCAAAGGGGCAGAAACACTGAGAATAGACAGCTGAGGCACAAGGGCTGAGTGCTTGTCTAAGACAAAGCCTAAATTAGAACAGAGTGAATTTTCTTCTCAATACCAAGTAATAAAAGTTGGATACGGTATTATTCAGTGTTATCCAGAACAACAGAGCCCATAGAGTGTGTACATATGTAGAGAGTTTTATTTTAAGCTATTGGCTCAAATTTATAGAGACTGGCAACTCCACAATCTGCGGTTCAATTTTGAAGGTCATCAAGCTGGAGACCTAGGGAAGAGCAGATGTTGAGGTTCAAATCTGAAGGCTTTCTGCTGGCAGCACTCCCTCTTGCTCTGGGGCAGGTCAGTGTTTTGTTTTATTCATGCCTTCAACCAATTGGATGAGGCTCCCCACAGAATGGAGGGCAATCTGCTTTACTCAAAGGCTACCAATTTAAATGTTAATCTCATCTAGAGTCATCTTTACCGTAACCTCCAGAATAACGTTTGACTACATGTTTGCGTACCGTAACCTAGACAGGTTGACACATAAAATTAACCATTACTAATACCAATGTATAGATACACTGCCAAAGGTAGACAATAAACAGACAAGCATAGAAACACATTTTCTTAAAATCCTGGAGTAAATAAAATCCCACTTTAAGTAAAAGATATTCTTAGAAGAGCCTGCCTCTTGTGGTGCACTGGAGGTAATCATAGTTAACAACGAACCTTAATCCAAGACTAACCTCTAACTAGATTGGCTCCAACCCCTACACTAGAAACACAACAAACAGTAATGAAAGTGTAGCCACTTCTGGGCATAAAAACTAAGCAGGACTAAAGCAGTAACACATTTCAAACCTAGTCTAACTGCCAACTGAATTAAGTCAAACAACTGTATTAAAGCCCTAAAGACAAGAAAAGCATGGCCAAGTCTAGGAAGAAAATAGCTTCATTGAATCTCTACTTTCCTACACAGGATGTCCAGCTTTTGACAAAACCAAGATACGTAAACATAAGAATCATAAAACAACGTATTCCCAAGACACAAAGCAAACATCAAAGCTAGCCACAGAAGTGACATAGGGGAGATCTTGTAATGTCTGGTAATGCTTTTCAGTTGCCTCTCTTCTGCTTCAGGTAGCCCTATGAGGGAAGATTCTTAGAATTCTTCCCAGTCTTGGTGGGGTTCCTGAAGGATTATCTTGCCACTGGGTAAAACCATTTTCTTCATATCTGTGGTCCCAGAATCATCATAATTACACTTTAGCCAACAACTGGCCTTTAGCAATTCATTAAAAATTTCTAGTTTAATCTTCTTCCCAGCTTATACAGCACTTAAGGGATACAATGGCACTCAGTGATGTGTTTCCAGGTGTGGAAATGCTCAGATTCTACTTCTCCCTGTATGTGCTTGTCTCTCATATGTCAAGTTTCTTGCTTACCCAGCTACTTCTGTTCTCTAATGAACTGAGTTAAAGCCTAAAATAAAGCCTTTAACTTCTCCAGCTTTTACTTGTAAGTGTAGAGTGGTGTTCTTTGAAGTTCTACATCTTGAACTAAAAGCAGGACTTATTCAACTACACTTTTTAAATGTTGGATACATTAAAAATTATTCAATTATATTTTTTAAATGTTGGATACAAAATTCTACATTGAGCCTGAGGTGGTAGCACATGATGCTGAGGTGGAGGATGGCGTGAACCCAAGAATCTGAGTCTAGCGTGGTCAACAGAGTAAGACCCCATCTCTGAAAAAAAATTCTATATTGTTATTTATTTTTTATTTCAGCAGATTACAGAAATCATTTATTGCTTTCTAATTTTTATAATTTCTGTTGAAAAGTTATTTGTTTTGCTGTTTTTGTCCCTCTAAAATAAACATATACTTTGTATGGCTATTTAGAATAATTTTCTCTTTGTCTTCCATTTTATGAAGTTTTATTCTGATCTGGTAAGATGTAAATATTTTTGTCTTTACATTGACTTTATATAACAGAGCTTCTTGAATCTGTGGTCAATAAATATTTACTGAAATATTGTTTCTCCCTTCATTCCTCCTTCAGAAACTTCAGTTGCACATTTAGTAAACATTTTCCTTTTGTCCTATATGTGTCATTTTTGAATCTTTATTTTATTTCTAGTACCTAGAACTTTTCTAACATGTCCTTATATTTTAGCTATTTCCCAATGATTTCGATCTCCATCTTTAATCTAGATCTATTGCCTATTTTGTGTGAGCTTTGGTTAAGCCCGTCTACTGCATTTGTAATATCAGTTGTCCTATTTTTGAGATTTAAGACTTTTTAAGTTATTTTTAATCCATTCAGTACTTTGATGAAATTCTCTTTATTCATACAATTTTTTCAAACATATTAATGATAATCCTAGTAAAATTCTTGCATGATAGCTTCTACATCTTGATCTGGGGTGCTTGTTTATGTAATCTGCCAATTATTTCGTTTTTTAATAATTTTATTCTTAAAACTGGAAGCCCTAGCAATTTTAAATTAAATTCTGTACTTTGTAAGTGAAATTAGGTCCGAGCCACCGTACTCATTAACTTCACTTGAGAGGAGCTTGGTGTCCACACCACAGCTATAAGTGATGGCCTGGCATGTTCTCTACCTGGATGAGTTTTACCAGTCAACAGCTACATGTGGGTACTCTCCCTGGCAGTTTCCAGGAATGGGCTAGAATGCAGTCCTAACACAGTATAGCTAATGTGGAGGGACCCAGTATTACACCAAAAAAAAAATATTTTTCCTCCAAAGACAATAGACTTGTTCCACTAGGTGTACAGAATATGAGCAAATAATTTTAATTCAATTAAAATTGTCTATTCATTATTATCAGAATCTTAAAATTAAGCTCCACTGTTAATGCAAATGAAAGTCTGGTGTGTTTTCTAGGACATATTTCTTTTTAGGTGATACTGAACTCCAATTTTCTCCACAGTACTTTGATGTTGAATACTTTTCTGATTTTTTTTTTTAGCCATAGAGCAGCAGTTTTTTGTTTTGTTTGTCTGCGTTTGCATCCTGCACTTTCCTGTTAGGAGTTATTCAATGCCTTAATGACATATGTTGTTTATAAAATATTAGGTTCATGCATGTTTTATAGCTTTTTATGATGGTTATAATGTCTCAAGTCATGGCAGCTTGGTCCTGCCTCATCTCTATGTAATTGTTTTCTCTCTAGCCCAGTAAAAACTCTTCAGACTGTAGGTAATTACTTTCTTTTCAATCTCTAAGTATTTTCCAGGAATCAGAAAATTATAAATAAAAAATGCTCTAAGGATTTCTTCAGCTTCCTTATCTGTTCTCTGAGATCTCAGACACTTGATTTATGGTAATTTTGATGTTTTCTGACACCTTTGAAAAGCCGTTGATTTTAAATTTTTAACCTAGATTTTATAATTATTAATTGTGGGAGGTTTTGTCTTACATTTTGCAAAAGCCATTGATAATGTCAATTGTAGCTTTTTGTTGTTGTTGTTGTTGCATTATTAAACTTTTGTTCCTGGGCATGAGATGGTTTGTTGCCTGAATTTGTTATATTATGGATTTGCATATTGCATTCCAGGGATGAAGCTCATTTGATTGTGGTGGCTAAGTTTTTTTATGTGCTGCTGGATTCAGTTTGCCAGTTTTCTATTGAGGATTTCCTGCATCAGTGTTCATCAGGGATATTCAGGAGACCTGTCTCACATGCAAAGACACACATAGGCTCAAAATAAAGGGATGGAGGAATGTTTAGCAACCAAATGGAAAGCAAAAAAAAAAAAAAAAAAGAAAGAAAAGCAGGGCTCCCAATCCTAGTCTCTGATAAAACAGACTCTAAACCAACAAATATCAAAAGAGGCAAAGAGGGGCATTACATAATGGTAAAAGGATCAATATAACAAGATGGGCTAACTATCCTAAATATCTATGTACCCAATACAGGAGCACCCCGATATATAAAGCAAGTTCTATGAGACCTACAAAGATACTTAGACTCCCACCCAATGATAGTGGGAGACTTTAACACCCCACTGTCAATATTAGACAGATCAAGGAGACAGAAAATTAACAAGGATATCCAGAACTTGAACTCAGATCTGGACCAAGTGGACCTAATAGACATCTACGGAACTCTCTACCCCAAATCCACAGAATATACATTCTTCTCAGCACCACATCGCACTTGTTCTAAAATTGACCATGTAATTAGAAGTAAAACACTTCTCAGCAAATGCAAAAGGATGGAAATCATAACAGTCTCTCAGACCTCATTGCAATCCAGTTAGAATTCAGGATTAGAAACTCACTCAAAACCGCAGAACTACATGGAAACTGAACAACCAGCTCCTGAATGATTACTGGATAAATAATGAAATGAAGGTGAAAATAAAGATGTTCTTCAAAACCTAAGAGAACAAAGACACAATGTACCAGAATCTCTGGAACACAGCTAAAACAGTGTTTAGAGGGAAACTGATAGCACTAAGTGCCCACAGAAGAAAGTGAGAATGATCTAAAATCAACAACCTAATTTCACAACTAAAAGAACAAGAGAAACAAGATCAAACAAATTCAAAAGGCAGCAGAAGACAAGAAATAACTAAGATCAGGGCAGAACTGAAGGAGATAGAGGCACGAAAAGCTCATCAAAAAAAAAATAATAATAATAATCAATGAATCCAGGAGCTGGTTTTTTGAAAAGATTAACAAAATAGACCATTAGACAAACTAAAAAAGAATAAAAGAGAGAAGAATAAAAAAATAAAGAGAAGATCACCACCTATCCCACAGAAAGACAAACTACCATCAGTGAATCCTATAAACACCTCTATGCAAATAAACTAGAAAATCTAGAAGAAATGGATAAATTCCTGGACCCATACACCCTCCCAATACTAAACCAGGAAGAAGTTGAATCCATGAATAAAGCAATAAAAAGTTCTGAAATTGAGGCAGTAATTAATAACCTACCAACCAAAAAAAGCCCAGGAGCAGACGGATTCACAGCCAAATTCTACCAGAGTTACAAAGAGGAGCTGGTATCATTCCTTCTGAAACTATTCCAAATAATAGAAGAAGAGGGACTCCTCCTTAACCCATTTTATGAGGCCAGCATCATCGTGATACTAAAACCTGGCAGAAACACAATAAGAAAAGAAAATATCACTTCTAGTTTTTTAATTCCACAAACGTATTTTTCAGAGCACTCTCCTACTCGTTATAGAATTTTGTTAACTTCTTTTCTATTATCCAGTCCACTTTCCACCTCTCTCAGATACCTCATGAAATCTGGTTCACTACGTCTTACTCATTTAGAAACAGAGGGATAATAATATTCAACCCACTAACAAACTAATCTCCATCATATTCTTATTGTCTTCATTCTAACTAATTTAATTAAATAATTAAAACATTAAAACAAAATTATCTAGAAGCACTTTTAATTTTAATTTTTAATACTTGTTCAATTTAACCTTGGTTCATTTTACTTTTCATTGAATCAAATGAGCCTATTGGTTCATTTTACTTTTGGTTGAATCAAAAATTTGACTTTCATAAAAGGCATAAAATAAACATTACAACAACTACTTTTTCATTGCAGTGTATCTCCTTTGTTATTTGTAATTCATGTTTGAGTTACTGCAAATATGTATAATCAAATGTAGAAAATAAATAATATTGTGGAAAAATTTGATATATATCTGAATTTAAGAAATGTCTGGAAAGTGACATGTAACACAATTGATATGAAAATATTAGCAGATAGCATTAAGTTTACACATATTGCCTTAATTGCTGATGCAAAAACAAAGGATAAAAATTAAACCAGTAAGTTATTTTCACAGATTCCAGAGGAATTTGCATTTTTTACACTTTTTTAAAGTTTCATTTTATACACAGGAGTTTTGAGAGTTTTGGTTTTTAAACATGACAGTCATTATCATAAGAAAAATATGCTTTTTGACTATAATAGTTTATATTGCACACTCTGAGATTTATCATCATTTACTGATATTTTACACTTCTGTTAGAGGTTTAAAGTGTGGTTATTAACACTTGGGTTATAGACTTTGATGAAGTCCCTAAGGTACTTCATCAGTTAAGCAGGCTGAAACACTAAATAACTCAATTGCTGGGATAGAAAAGACAAGCTCCTTTCATAGAGTCTAAGAATCAAAACAAAATTGTTGGTCCCATGATAGAAGTTTACGTTTCATAAGTAAGACCCTTGCCCTATGACCATGGATGCTGATTGTGCAATTGATGTTAAAAACAGCTGCTGATTCATAAAATCCAGGTGGCCCAGAGTGAAGTGCTCCAGTGAAAACTGGTAAAAGACTCTGCCTGCTTCAGGATATTAAAAACCATACACTAACATAAATTAATGATTCATAACTATTCTAAATGGTTAGCTGTGTGAAAAGGAAGAGTTTAGTAAGAAAAATGATTGTGATTATGCTATTCTCTGGCCCATTTCTTAACCCTTGGGGATTTCCATAAAAGCTAAAGTGATATTATTAAGTGACAGTTTATAATCACTTCAGTGGAGAAAGAGAATAAAATTCCATTAGTCCTATTTCAAAAAAGTCTTTATGCCACATTAGAGTGAATTAACATGCTTAAAATTGAACCTAAAAGGACTTGTTTTTGAGAAGTATAAGTTCATTAAACAAACACTTGACCATCTGAAATGTAAATACTTTCCCTAATAAATTTTAATTTCTCTGGAAGAACATGTTTATAGACAATTTTCCTAGAAGCCTGAAGTCCTCATGTATAGTGGTCAAAGACCAATAAATAAACCTTATTTCATAAAGTTACTACTTGGAAAACTGGAATAGATGATTGATATTAACTGTTGAAAATTGAACATGAAAGTCTATACACATAGATCATTGAAGTTTACATTTCCTTTTAGAACAAACATAAGAAACTTAACTAAATCCTTACTTGAGGAATATTGTAGAAACTTAATTCCACACAACAGCTCTTAAATTTTAGCCAACAGTATGTCTTAATCTGACAGGTCACATACAAGATTTTGCCCCTGGTACTCCAATTTCCTTTCTAGCTGGAGTTAACACAGTGTGCAGCTTTACTCTAGCAATAAGTCCATAATGAGCCTGGTAATGAGGTTCCAGTTGGTGAGCTGTGCTACACTAGCTCTCATGTTTCTGAACCAAATATACAGGTCAATGCTGGTGTTTTACAGTGCCCAGTGTTCCTTTCTGCCTGCTGTTTAAGCAGTTAATAATATTAGGGAATCACCACAGCAAAAGACTTTGTATTTCTCTAGTCCCCAAACTGGCTGTTGCTCATCTAAAGCGCTTTAGTCTTAAATATATTTTGCAGCTCTCCATGGGCTATAAATACTTAAGATGAAGCTCAGATGTGGGAACATTTACAAATAAACCCCAAGTTAAAGCTTTATATTTCATTTTTCAAATATGGAGAGCTGTTTATAGACTTGCAATACAGACTGTTAACCAGGAGTTTCCAGCCCCCAGGCCATGGGCTGGTACTTATTTGTGGTCTGTTAAGAAATCCACTGGGCAAACCCAGGGGGAGAAGCTTACTCTGTATTTATAGCCACTCCCCATCACTTGCATTACTTACTAAGCTCCACCTCCTGTCAGATCAGCAGTGACATTAGATTCTCAGAGGAGTGTGAACCTAATTGTGAACTGCATATGTGAGGGATCCAGGTTGCATGCTTTTTATGAGACTCTAATGCCTGATGATTGGTCACTGTCTCCCATCTCCCCCTGATAGGACCATCTAGTTGCAGGAAAACAAGTTCAGGGATCCCACTGATTCCACATTATAATGATTTGCATAATTATTTCATTATATATTGCAATATAATAATAATATAAATAAAGTGCTCAATAAGTGTAATTCATTTGAATAATCTCAAAACCATCCCCTGACCCTGGTCTGTGGAAAAATTGTCTTTACAAAATCAGTCCCTGGTGCCAAAGAGGTTTGGGACCCCACTGCTATACATCATATGTCAGAAATCACATGCTTGTGTAGTAAACAATAGTAAATGTTTTTGGCAGATTGCTGTTATAGTTATATTGCTAGATTAGTGATATTTAGAGTGAATATTTAAAGAGCTTCGTATATTAATATTTTTAGAAAGATAATGTTATTAGCATTTTTTGATAAAATAATCTTAAGTATTTATTATTTGTATGGACTTTAAAGTTTGTAAAGTACTTTTCATTAACATTTTTATATATAGAAGAATTGGGGAAGTTTATTTTAGCAAAAATTGGTTGAGATACTTGTTTTTGTAACATAAAAATTTTGCAATTCTAAAAAATCATGTGTTCCAACTAAGCTTTCTTTTATTCTTAATGACATGAGTTAATTGTAGCTTTTGTTATTTTTGGTTTTAATATCTTCTTGGCCTACGTCCTCCAGTACACATCTGTTATAAACATTTTTATACAATTTCTTCTAATAATTTATTTAATTTCTTTTTCTTTCTTAAATGTTCAATTGCTTTAATATTCCACTGTTATTCTAGCTTTTCTGCTACTCTAAGTATCTTTTCTTT
Organism: Sapajus apella; assembly: GCF_009761245.1. Classification (NCBI taxonomy): domain Eukaryota; kingdom Metazoa; phylum Chordata; class Mammalia; order Primates; family Cebidae; genus Sapajus; species Sapajus apella. The sequence goes on from NW_022436941.1 coordinate 40,683,598, forward strand.
TTTTTTGAGAGGGAGTCTTGCTCTGTTGCCAGGATGGAGTGCAATGACAAGATCTCAGCTCACTGCAACCTTCCACTCCATGGTTCAAGCAATTCTCCTCCCTCAGTCTCCCGAGTAGCTGGTATTAGAGGCATGTGTCACCATGCACAACTAATCTTTGTATTTTTAGTACAGACAGGGTTTCACCATGTTGGTCAGGTTGGTCTTGATCTTCTGCCTCATAATCTGCTTGCCTCTGCCTCTCAAAGTGCTTGGATTACAGGCATGAACCACTGCACCCAGCCTGCTCTAAGTATCTTATGCAGTCAACTAATTAATTTAAATATTTATGTAAACAAAGCATAAAGTGTAGAACATTTTAACCAAATATGATTTTGATAAAAAGAACTAGGCATGTCATTAAACCTGCAGTTGATAGCAAACCTATTGCAACAGCACATCAAAAAGCATATCCATCACCATCAAGTAGGCCTCATCCTGGGCATGCAAGGCTGGTTCAACATATGCAAGTCCATAAACGTAATCCACCACATAAATAGAACCAAAGACAAAAACCACATGATCATCTCAATAGATGCAGAGAAGCCCTTTGACAAAATTCAATAGCCCTTTATGCTAAAATTCAAAATAAACTAGATATCAATGGAACATATCACAAAATAGTAAAAGCTATTTATGACAAACCCACTGCCAATATCATATTGAATGGGCAAAATCTGGAAGCATTCCCTTTGAAATCAGGCACTAGAAAAGGATAGCCTCTCTCACCACTCTTATTCAATATAATATTGGAAGTTTTAGCCAGAGCAATCAGGCAAGAAATAGAAATACCAGGGATACAATTAGGAAAGGAGAGAGTCAAATTGCCTCTATTTGCAGATGACATGATTGTATATTTAGAAGACCCCATCGTATCAGCCCCAAATCTCCTTAAGCTGATAAGCAACTTCAGCAAAGTCTCAGGTTACAAAATCAATGTGCAGAAATCACAAGCATTCCTATACACCAATAGCAGACAAACAGAGAGCCAAATCAAGAGCAAACTCCCATTCACAATTGCTATAGGAAGAATAAAATATCTAGGAATACAACAAACAAAGGAGGTAAAGGACCTCTTCAAGGAGAACTACAAACCACTGCTCAAGGAAATAAGAGAAGACACAAACAGATGGAAAAACATTTCATGCTCATGTTTAGGAAGATCAATATCATGAAAATGGCCATACTGCCCAAAGTAATTTATAGATTTAATGCTATCCCAATCAAACTACCAATGACCTTCTTCACCGAACTGGAGAAAAACACCTTAACCTTCATATGGAACCAGAAAAGAGCCCACATAGCCAAGACAATCCTAAGCAAAAGGAACAAAGCTCACAGCATCACACTGCCTGACTTCAAGCTACACTACAAGGCAACAGTAATCAAAACAGCATGGTACTGGTATCAAAACAGAGACATAGAAAAATGGAACAAGACAGAGGCCTCCAGAGCAACACCACACATCTACAACCATCTAATATTTGACAAACCTGATAAAAACAAGCAATGGGGAAAGGATCCCCTGTTTAATAAATGGTGATGGGAAAATTGCCTGGCAATGTTCAGAAAGCAGAAACTGGACCCCTGTCTGACACCTTACACTAAAATTACTCTGAATGGATTAAGGACTTAAACATAAGACCTAACACCATAATAACCCTAGAAGAAAACCTAGGCAAAACCATCCAGGACATAGGCATAGGCAGACTTCATGACTAAAACACCAAAAGCAATGGCAACAAAAGCCAAAATAGACAAATAGCGTCTAATTAAACTTCAGAGCTTCTGCACAGCCAAAGAAAACAATCATTAGAGTGAAGTGGCAACCAACAGAATGGGAAAAAATTTTTGCAATAGACCCATCTGACAAAGGGCTAATATCCAGAATCTTCAAAGAGCTAAAACTGATTCACAGGAAACAAACAAACAAAGCCATTCAAAAGTGGGCGAACGATATGAACAGACACTTTACAAAAGAACACATACATGAAGCCAAAAAACTTATGAAAAAATGCTCATCATTACTGGTCATTACAGAAATGCAAATCAAAACCACATTGAGATACCATCTCACGCCAGTTAGAATGGCAATCATTAAAAAACCTGGAGACAACAGATGCTAGAGAGGATGTGGAGAAATAGGAACACTCTTACACTGTTGGTGGGAGTGTAAATTAGTTCAACAATTGTGAAAGACAGTGTGGCAATTCCTCAAGGATCTAGAAATAGAAATTCCATTTGACCCAGCAATCCCATTACTGGGCATATACCCAAAGGATTGTAAATCATTCTATTATAAAGACACATGCAAACACATGTTCATCAAGGAACTGTTAAAATAGCAAAGACCTGTAACCAACCCAAATGTCCATTAATGATAGACTGGACAAAGAAAATGTGGCACATATACACCATGGAATAATATGCAGCCATAAAAAACAATGAGTTCATGTCCTTTGTAGGGACATGGATGAACTTTGAAACCATCATTCTCAGCAAACTGACAGAAGAGCAGAAAATCAAACACCGCATGTTCTCACTCATAGGCAGGTGTTGAACAATTAGAACATGTGGTCACAAAGAGGGAAGCATCACAACTGGGGTCTGTTGTGGGGGGCTAGGGGAAGGATGGTGGGAGGGAGGGTGGGGAGGGATAATGTCAGGAGAAATGTCAAGTATAGATGATGGGAGGATGGTGGCAGCAAACCACCTTGCCATGAATGTACCTATGCAAAAATCTTGCTGATCTGCACATGTACCCCAGATCTAAAGTGCAATAAAAAAAATCTGCAGTTGATTATAGGATAAGAAAAATGCAAAATAGATAGTGACATGAAAGTTAGATGAAAACTTTGAATGGCACATAAATCACAAAGGTACATTTTTATTTCGCATACAAAGTCTCATTTGGAATTACACAGCAGAGCTTATTTTTATGTGATACATCATATTACATAGAATTGTTTTCACACTGAATTCCATGATTCTTTTTAGCATTTTTTATACTTATCAGTGCTCATACTCTCAAAGAATCTGGTTAAACTTGTCTTATCTAAAATTCTAATGTTATTTGAAACAAAGTGGAATGAACAGCTCTGTGTTTACACTTTAAATTGTGTCTTAAAGTACACCCAAAAGCTAGTTGTTACATATTGTAATAGACAGGTTTTGCATCAGAGCCTGATTACTTTTATTGATTAACACTGCATTTGATTTATTAGCTTTTGCCTGCTTAGAGAATGCCTGCTTTTTTCAGGAATAAGGTAAAGCTTATTGAAAAACATTTGTCAAACTGTGTCTATTAAACCATTACAAAGAGGAAGTGCTTCACTTCTAGTTCAATACAGCTGAATGAGCAGTTGGATGAACAAATAAAAATCTTTTTTCTGGAAATACTAAGCACAAGCTAAACTGTAAGCCATATATATATACACATATGTATACACACATACACACACACACATACACACACACACACAAACACATACACATGAACTATGGTAGTGATGCTCATAGAATCCCCCAAAAAAAAAAAAATCAGCATTTAAGATAGGCTGGGAAAATAATCATGTAGAGAAATTGCAGTTATTTTTGCTTTTTTAGGTTGACAAGTATGCAGGCTTTATTGCTATTTTTCTACATTCTTACATATTTTTCAGTGTATATATTTAGAAAAAGCTACATATAAAGATAATGGCATCCAACGAAGTCTGTGTTGTTCTAATGTATAACTCAAATTTTCAACTCTATAATTACTATAAAGGAAACTATGTCTCTTTAAAGTAATTTCAGAGAAGAATATAAATTGAGTATCGGAAACGTTGGTGTAATTTGTACAAGGTTATAAAGACAGTAAGAAGCACGAACAGAACTCCTAATACCCATGCAACTAAACTAATTATTTTACAAGTAAAAATATTTTTATTTTTTATTTTTATTTATTTTTGCAAGTTAAAATATATTTATTTTTATTTATTTTTACAAAACTAAACTAATTATTTTATAGTATACCTAATATCAGTAACCCCCAGCATCAATAGGCAGTGAATTACAAGGGACACTATTACAAAATTGTGTTGTATGTCTTCTATAAGGTGATGATTGTCTATCACCTTACAATTATTAGAACAGTTATTGTCTCCAAGAAAGAATTTACAGAATCAGTATGAAAAGAACAACAGCAATTGTATCACCATGCACACGTAAGAAAAAAGTCTTTTCAGTTAAAAGATAAAAGAAAATTATAAATTAGAGTTACAATGAAAGGGAATGGACATGTGCACTGATCCAAATGATATGGAAAATGAAATCTTAATAAATAATTATTGTTAAAGAATGTAGAAAGAAATCAGATATCAGTTTCTTCAAAATTATTTAAATATCAATTTTTAAATCTTGGAAAAAGTACAAAACAGGCTAACACATATTTACTCATATTAGGAAAATAATTTAAGTACAATTTGATACTGTGAATAATGCAAACAAGAGAGCAAGTAAATGTCCACTTCTAGCTATATAAAACTGGTTGGTAGGACCTTATGCTCTAAAAAGGAAAATGTTAATAAAATTCAATTAGAATCAGAAGCTGACATTCCAGCAAGAAGGAGGAAACAAAACAATATAAACTTCAATTTTTTGCTATTTTTCTCTAGAGGCATTTGGCATAAGGTCCTGAAGAGGTAAGGCCCTGAAGAGCTACATAGAAAACCGTAACTTAGAGAATGTGGAATACAACAGCATTGTCTTCAATCGGCGGGGCTGAAGAGACAAATGTTAGAGTTCAGGGTCATGATAGTAGACAGATACAGAGTTTACAGGATCACAGAGAAAACAGAAATGCAAATGAGCCTTACATCTTGCAACACTCTTTCCTTCCAGGGCGTTTTTGTTCTTTAAATGCAGCATAAAAAAGGCTAATAACTAAGCAAATAAGCAGTGGCTAAGCATCTCTGAGGCTAAAACAGCTTTTGGCAGGTTACTATGGAGATCACTGTCCACTGCAGATGGAGGGTCTCTAGAAAACGCTGTAGGGTTTTAGTACAGACTCTGAAATGAGACAAACTAAAGAAAGAACAGTTTAGAAATTGCCTATCAAAATAAAATAAACCTTAGAATCTCCACAATACAAGACAAATTAAGATCACCTACCCATTTTTTAATGGCTTCCAGAAGCAAAATAACCACTCTTTCCAGGAAAGTGACATTATTTAGAGTCCCTAATTTTTTTCTGTTTGTGTACGTATGTGTATTTATACAAATATACACTCAATGCAAACTTAGGGTCACATCAGGAGATAAAACCAAAATTCACCATAAAAGGACTCCTGAATGATACAGACATCCTTATTGTTAAAAATGTTAATTGACAATTGCAAGGTCAAGAATATAAATGACACAATGCAAATTTCAGCATTGAATTGAAATTTATAAAAATAAAGAGTGGTACTTCAAAAAATAAAAAAGATAGTTTAAATTATGAAGTCAGTAGATGTGCTTAATAACAGGTTAGAGGCAACTAAAGAGACAATATTTGAACAGAATTATTTATCAACAGAAAAATGCAGTTTGAAGCAGATGGACAACATCATAAATAATAATGAATGAGATGTTTACAAAACTAAAAAGTAATTGACAAAATACATCCATCTACAAAGACTTCAGAAGTTCTGCAAAACCTGATAGGACAGATCAAATAAAATCACACTTAGCATAATAACAAAACTGTTTGAAGAGAAAGTCAGACAAAAATCCTAAAATTAATAGAAACCTACAATTTACATTTACTAGAGTGACAAAATAACTCAGACATATTCACAAGAGAAATACTGGTTTGGCATTTTCTAAGTACTGAAAGAAAATAGCTGCCATTATAGCATTTTATTTCCATGGGGAAATATCCTCCAGGAATATTGACAAATAAAATACATTTTCAGACAAAAAAATTGGGGAGCCCCTTTACCTGGTACCAACACTAGGATAAAGTGGCTGGGAATTTCTGACTTAAATCTTTTATGAGGCTGTATTCAGAAATCATCCAGGTTTAGAATTATATGAAGACTGAAATGTGGCTGGATGACTTGATATAAAGGTGAATCACTCCCACAGGCTTGAGAGTTGGTATTGACTATTTATTAAGTACTTAAGTTGTTCTTGATAGATTCTCTCTAAGAGACAGCTTGAGTGTTGTCACAGAATGGCAGTCGGATTATTCTCGGTTGAACAAAGCAAGAGTCTGAAAGTTTATTTTTTATGGCAGGCATGCCTTTTATGGCTTGTTCTTAGAAGTCACACACCAACACATATACAGCCCTGTTGGTCACAAGGGCAAGCCTTGTTTCAGTGTAGAAGGGGACTAAATAAGGACATAATACCATTATGGTATTATGGCAATAATAATTTTAGTGTAGTTTTCAGGCTGGCTCCCAGATGTATCTAAAAAACAAAAGCAAAGAACAAAAACTTTGTAATTATTTATAATTAGAGAAATGCAAATTATACTACACTGTGGTTTAATTTCTCACTTTTATCCTGTCAGATTAGTACAAAACTGTATGATGATGGTCTGAGAGTGAACCTGTGGATAAAACGTTACTCATACATAGTTTTAACTGGAGAGGAATTTGTCAATATCCAACAAAAGTACATTGACATTTAACTTTAGGTCTAGTAAATTTATTTCTATGAATTACAGCCAATGAAATATCAACAAAAACTAAAATATTCATGTAGTATTTGTAACTAAAACAAGATAAAGGAAAAATAAAACACTATGCCTGTAAACAGAACAGTGAATTGAATAAATTAATACATCCACATAATGAAGCATTTCATACTGCAAAAAGTGGTAAAAATTTCTATTAACTGTCTATTAACTGATACAATGTTATTTCTGAGATATGTTTTCAAATTAAAGATGCTAATTTAAAAAAATTTATAACAAGTAATTATTTTAGTGCCACAAAGCATTTTATTTATTTATTTATTTTTTTATTTTACTTTAGGTTCTGGGGTACATGTGCAGATCATGCAGGATTGTTGCATAGGTACATACATGGCAATGGGGTTTGCTGCCTCCATCCTCCTGTCACCTATATCTGGCATTTCTCCCGATGTTGTCCCTCTCCGACCCCCCCACCCCATGTTGCCCCTCCCTTACCCCCACAAAGGACCCCAGTGTGTGATGCTCCCCTCCCTGTGTCCATGTGTTCTCATTGTTCAACACCCACTTATGAGTCAGAACATGGGGTGTTTGATTTTCTGTTCTTGTGTCAGTTTGCTGAGAATGATGGTTTCCAGATTCATCCATGTCCCTATAAAGGACATGAACTCATCCTTTTCTATGGCTGCATAGTATTTCATAGTGTATATGTGCCACATTTTCCTTGTCCAGTCTATCGTCAATGGGCTTTTGGGTTGGTTCCAGGTCTTTGCTATTGTAAACAGTGCTGCTATGAAGATATGTGTGCATGTGTCTTTATAATAAAATGATTTATAATCCTTTGGGTATATACCTAGTACAGTAATGGGATTGCTGGAATTTCTATTTCTAGGTCCTTGAGGAAGCGCCACACTGTCTTCCACAATGGTTGAACTAGTTTACACTCCCACCAACAGTGTAAAAGTGTTCCTACTTCTCCACATCCTCTCCAGCATCTGTTGCCTCCAGATTTTTTAATGATTGCCATTCTAACTGACATGAGGTGGTATCTCAAGGTGGTTTTGATTTGCATTTCTCTAATAATCAGTGATGAATTACATTTAATAAAAAGTTTGGTAAAACATACAAATGTTTATTTTCTTTTATTTTTTTTTTCTTTGTAAAAGCAAAAACAGAGAAGGCAAGCCAGTGCTAATCATATTGATTACTTACAAAGAGTGGGTGGAAACAAGTTTTAAAAGACAAATGGAGATGACATTCTCAGAGTTTCCCTTTTTGAATAGTTTTTACATTTGGAAATATATTACTAGTTTATATATTAGTTCACATTTTTAATATCTGTATATTTTATTTATATTTTTATAAATGAGTATATATTTATATTACTAGCTTATATATAGTAATATATATTTATATTACTATTATATAATCAAACAAATTTAATCATGCTGATTCCATTGTTCAAGTATGGAGAATAAAAAATGAGTCTGAATCACCTTTTTTGTGATAGAAAATAGTTATTAAAATATTAATATATAGATGAATAGCATATATGTACAGACATGAATGTAAACATAGATACATATACATATATATTTACATACTTTATCCTAGTGTTGGTACCAGGTAAAGGGGCTCCCCAATTTTTTTGTCTGAAATTGTATTTTATTTGTCAATATTTCTGGTGGATATTTCCCAGTGGAAATAAAATGCTATAATGGTAGTTATTTTCTTTCAGTACTTAGAAAATGCCAAACCAGTATTTCTCTTGTGAATATGTCTGAGTCATTTTGTCACTTCAGTAAATGTAAATTGTAGATTTCTATTGCTTTTAGGATGTGTGTATATACATGTGTAATATACATGTCTCATTTTTGGCTTTATCTGCTACAAGTGTATTGCAAGAAGATATCCCCAAAATATGATCAAACTGATGGGTGAGAGTTTGGTTTTAATCATAATTTCTGCAAATGGCAATTTGATCTCATCTTTCTATATGTTAAAACTACTTTTTTAAAGTTTATCAAATAGGATTTGATGTCCTATACATTTTTTAACATGAACACAAATTTCTACTGTAAAGTTTTTGTGTTTATTTGGTGCTCACTCTGTCAGGAAATAGGCTTTTATTTTTACAAAATGGATTTAGGGTATGTCTCTTAAGTTGGCCATGACATTTTTCTTCTATTATATGTGAATACAGTTAATCAAATTACAGTGTTTTAGATTGTTCAAACAAATGTTCACTCCTTTTGTAAGTAGTATATGACTCTATTCATTATCTTTCTACAGAACAGATATTTTTCATTTTTATTTTTAAGAATATTTACATTTAAATGCAGAAGTGATACTGGCTTGCAGTTGTAAGATTAGTCAGTTTGATATTGAGATTTTTCTAGTCTCTTAATAATGGTTTAAATAAATGCTTCATAAAATATCTGTCCCTTGTTGGTTTTAAAAAATAAACATTATAGCTATCTGATTGGATTTTTAAGATTTGCATTTCCCTTTTTGCCCAAGAGGTTTTCTTCTTGTTTTTGTTTTAGTAAAAATTTCCTATTTGCTTTCTGATCAGGGAGTGATATATTTCTATTTCAAGAAACTTACTGATATTCTCTATGATGTAATATATAGTCACCTTTAAATACTGATGTGCATTTGAAAAGGTGTCACATCCTCTGCTATAAACATGTACATTCAATGCCTATCCATAAGTCTGTCTCATTGATCATTTTGTTTAATTCTTCTATGTCTCCACTGTTTGACTCCCTAGTCTTATTCTTTCTCTCGCCTGAAAGTAACCACTATTCTACATTTAATGAGTTTCCTCCTTATTCATGTATTATAATCACGCTATACATTTATTTATTATATGAGTTATAATTTGTTTATTATACAACTCATAAAATGTATAATAAATAAATACCCTTGTCCAAGTTTTCCTATATAGATTGGTGAAAACTTTCCCAGGTTTTTCAAGTTTTTCCTGAAAGTAGAATGGCTGATATATGCAGATTTAAATTTCATTAGAAGTATAAATTATTATTTGTTTGCCCTATTCTATTTCCTTCATAAGATAATACTTATAGCTACCGTCCAATTTTATATTTTTTTGTTTATTCCTATGTTGTTTGTAGCTACCAAAGAGCATTGAAACATTTAGTGCAATGATCTTTTAGAATGTGCACCCTTTTTTTTGTTTTGTTTTTTGAGATGGAGTTTCATTCTTGTTGCCCAGGCTAGAGTGCAATGGCAGGATCTCGGCTCACTGCAACCTCCTCCTCTCAGGTTCAAGTGATTCTCCTGCGTCAGTCTCCTGAGTAGCTGAGATTACAGGCATGCACCAGCACATCCAGCTAATTTTTTGTATTTTTGGTAGAGACAGGATTTCTCCATGTTGATCAGGCTGGCATCGAACTTTTGACTCTGTGATCCATCCACCTTGGCCTCCCAAAGTGCTGGTACTATAGGCATAGGCCACCATGCCTAGTTCCAAAATGTGTACACTAGAATTCTATTAGCTATAAGTTTTTATATAGACAATGACTTTATTGATATTTAATCCTATGTTTTGTAAATTACATTTATTGCTTTTTAACCTTTATACTACTTTTTATTGTTTTAGTATGTCAGCTAAAATAGCCAATGAAATTTTGACTAGAAATTCAGGTAACTAGAGTTCTTATCTTAATCTTAACATTTTAATTAAGATGAAAATGGTCCTAATGATTTAATTAAGATGAAAATTGTCCTAATTAAATAATATGATTTCTAGAGGTTTTATGTAGATATTTTGGTTGTTTACCAAAAGTCTCTAATATTGAAATATGTTAAGTGTTTTTAATATGGACAAATAGTAATATTTGGTTAATATTCATATATATAGTAATAATTTTCTTAATAGTATATCACTTATGCTCTTCAAGTTTAAAAGCTACATGATTACAATGTATTATTAATATAGAAAGGAAGTAGACAAACTCCCAGGCAGATAAGAAAGGATCCCTGGAGAATTTCCAACCTGCCCAAGTGTTAACACCAAATGTTTTGTGCATATGAGGGAAACTGCTCAGGGGACTTTCCTAGGCATGCCTTCAGGAACTGGAGGCCACATGCACTGAGGGAATTCGGTGGAACCAATCTGCATGCAGGATCCCTCTCTTTGCTCAGAGCTTTCCTTTCACCTAATAAATTTTGACCTCCTCATCCTTCAGTGTGTCTGTGTGCCCAATTTTTCCTGGTCGTGAGACAAGAACCCAGATTTAGCTTAACTAAGGAGAAAAACTTCTGCCTCTATCATTATTTTATTTGCACATTGATAATTAAGTATACTCGTATTTTCATGAATATGTGACTGTTTCATACAGGCTTTTGGGGAATATTGCTATCAATATTATAAAATATGTGAGAAGTTTTATCCTTCTGCAATTTTCAAAAAAGAAAAAAGAAAAATTGTATAAGATATGGCATATGATTTCCTCAAAAGTTTAGTATAATTCATTTAAAAACGGTGACTGTTGGCCAGGTGCTGTGGCTTACACCTGAAATTCCAGCACTTTGGGAAGCCAATGCAGGGGAATCACTTGAGGTGAGGAGTGTGAGACCAGCCATGGTGAAACCATCTCTACCAAAAATATGAAAATTAGTTGAGCGTGGTGGCATGAACTTGTAATCCCAACTAATTGGGAGGCTGAAGCAGGAGAATTACTTGAACCTGGGAGGTGGAGGTTGCAGTGAACCAAGATTCTACCACTGCACACCAATCTAGGAAACACAAAGAGACTCCATCTAAATAGTAATAATAATAAATGAAAATTTAAAAAAACTCTGACTGTGCCTTTATTTGTACTCAGATATATGAGTGCCAACTAGATTTAGTGATAAAATTGTTAAAATTATATTTACATGTGTCCATAATTTTGCTTAAATTTTGATTATCTTGTCTTCTTTGTAAAATGTCTAATTTTGTTTGTTTTCAGATAGAACTATGATATATATTCTTATTTAAATACTAGAGACATTAAATATCAGCAAATCACCGTGCTCACTACTGTCCCACTATACACAAAGTTTCAGGATGACCTTGAAAAAGTTTGTATCTATTTGGAAAATATAATTATGCTTTAATGAAAAGGCACCAGAGAGAAACTCTTGGAAGAGCTATTTTAGCCAATATGTAGCTAGAATATTGTAGCAATACAATGCAGAAAATGCTATAACTACAATGTAGATATGCCAAGTGAGAAAACATTTTTCCCCACAGCTCCTACTCATTAACCTTAGAGACTGCCAATTCTGAAGCCTCTAAGAGGTTTTTTGTTTTTTTTTTTCTCAATACATAATGGAAACATTTGTCTCTTTTCTGAGTTTTCAAGGTTTAAAAGATTTTATAAAATGTTTTCTTCTAGAAGTTGTCTCTAAATGTCTTTGATTTCTGCTAATGGTAAAAGAAAGTCTGGCTGTGTTTCTGTTATATATTTTACAATCCTATTACCAGAAAATAAATATGCCTCATTTTTTTTAACTTGTAAACATTTTTAAAAAGACACATCTCTTGTTCTTTAGCTAGTATTTTGTCTACCAAAAGGTAGTGGATAATCTAATCAAGTCAAATAATTTCTTCTAATATGCAATTATTTGTTTATTCTGCAAATAATTGTTAATCTTTATATATTTTGTTAAACAGATAAGAAGAATAAATTGCATATACATATACTATAGTTATATTAGAATTGTTTGTAGACATTAAAAAGGCCTTTTTGCAAAATATGATAAATTGTATCAAATAAATTTTTTGAGCATTTGAAATGTACTAGATCCGAGATTAAATGATGCAAGAATTGAGGCAATTATTTTTCCTCAGGGGAAAGTGCAAACGCAGTCCCCCACTACCACAAATTATGCAGTCGAGTTTCCCACATTTGGGGAAATCGCAGGGGTCTGCACATACGAAGTGCAATGGATAAGGAATTGAGGCAATTTCCTAACATGAAGGTGCTTACAAGAGCTGACTCAGCATTTAAATATCAAAACATTTAAAAGAAAATAATTTAACGTACTTAACAATGTTTTGTAACAGATTAGTATTTTAATTAATTATTATTTTTTGGATTATGATGTAAAGCAAAATCTCTGAGACAGTTCTAATCCCATTACTGGGTATATATCCAAAGGATTATAAATCATTCTACTATAAGGACACCCGTACATGAATGCTCATTGCAGCACTGTTTACAATAGCAAAGACTTGGAACCAACCCAAATGCCCATCCATGATAGACTGGACAGGGAAAATGCAGCACATATACATCATGGAATACTATGCAGCCATACAAAACGATGAGTTCATGTTCTTTGGAGGGACTTGGATGAACCTGGAAACGATCATTCTCAGCAAACTGACACAGGAACGGCAAATCAAGCACCACATGTTCTCCCTCACAGGTGGATGTCGAACAATGAGAACACATGGACACAGGGAGAGGAGCATGACACACTGAGGGCTGTGGGGGTGGACTAGGGGAGGGACAGTGGGGGGTGTGGAGTTGGGGAGGGATAACGTGGGGAGAAATGCCAGGTATAGGTAAGGGGGTTGGAGGCAACAAACCACATTGCCATATATGTACCTATGCAACAACCTTGCATGTTCTTTACATGTACTGAGAACCTAAAATGCAATAAAATATATACATATTTAAAAAAAAAAAAAAAAAACAGAAAGAAAATTTATTTTTCCAAGGTTAGGGACATGCCTGTAACAGCCTCCGGAGGTCCTGACCACATGTGCCTGACCCAAGTGGCTAGGTTACAACTTAATGTTATACATTTTAGGGAGACATGAGACATCAATCAATACGTGTAAGATATACATTGGTTTGGTCCAGAAAGGTGGGGCAACTGAAAGCAGGGGCTTTCAGTTCATAGGCAGATTTAAAGATTTTCTGATTGGCCACGGGTTGAAAGAGCTATTAGCTAAAGAAGGGAAGTCTGGGTTATGATAAGGGGTTGTGGAGACCAAGGTTTTATCATATAGATGAAGCCTTCAGGTAGAAGGCTTCAGAGATAATAGACTATAAATGTTTCTTATCAGACTTAAACAGCCTGTTCTAACAGTAATTCCAACAGGGAGAAGGGAATAATGAGTCAGTTCGTTCTCCACTTCCCATCATGGCCTGAACTAGTTTATCAGGTTAACTCTGGAATACCTTCGTTGGAGAGGAGGAATCCATTCAGATGGTTGTGGGGCTTAGAATTTTATTTTTGGCTTACAATAACCATACTTCAAAAATAGCTAAGCAAAAAAAATTATAGAAGCAAAATGTAATCACTTTATAATCATAAATTAAAATTAAATATTTTAATTTGCCAGAGAGATAATTTAGGACCATTCAAAGGATTAATTTTTCCATTCATCCAACCTAGTACTTGATGAGGTGTTACACATCATATGTCAGCTTTTATCACTATCAACTGGTATAAAGATGTGGAGGGTTAATTCTAAAAATAGATAAAGTTTTACTTTTTTTCCAATTTTAGGAAACTAAATATACAGCCAAACCTATTAAGAAAAAAAAGCTTCAAATACTCTTTATAAGAAGGGCTGTTTGAGGGAAAATTAGATAATATTACTTTTTCTGTAAACTGACAATTTTATTTAAATATTTAATTAATCAGTATTTTTTACCAAAAAACTTTTTCACCATAGTTGCTGGTATTGTACAATAAAGATTATGAATTAATTTTAGTAGTATTAACCTTGTGTTATAAAATTATTTACTATTTATAAAAACCAAAATACAATGTCACATAGTTATATGTTGCAATATTTAATTCGAATGGGAATAAAAAAAATTGATTATTTTAGGAAAATCCCCATCTAAATATGCAATCCAAGTAGCAACCTCTAGATTCTTAAGTTAAATAAAAAAATACCTTCTGTTTTTATAAGAAGGAAGATAGACAAGTCTACTATTCAATCTCCCATTTAAATGTCCCTTGAGTCTTGAAATGGAAATTAATGAACCTCCTTCTCTAAATGAGTTCAGATGCCCACCTCCATATCATAAACTGTGATCATATCATTGAGGTTTCAAAGAATCTCCTTGATAATAGAAAGCATTTACTAAGATTCTACTATTTACCAAATTTACTCAGATTGTATATAATTATCTCCTCTATTTTTATAACAACTACTTGGAATAAGGATTGATTAATTTAAACAATATATACAAATTGTAGTACTTAAAAAACGAAGTGCCTATCCTCATGAATGTTAAATTCTGGAGGAGTCAGAAAATGAGTATAACAAATTATCAAAACACAAAATGTTATTTAAAGATTGATGTTATCTTTTAAAAAGCAGAGAAAGGGAACAGAAAGTATGGTTGGGAGGAAGTGCTAATTTAGGTTGAATAAGAGCAAGACTTTCTTCGAAGAAGATGTTTTAATAAAAATCTAATGTAGATTAACAATGAAAATGTTTTGGGAAGAGCATCTCAGGGAGAACAACAAGGGCAAAATATCGGATTAAACATGTGTAATGTTTACAGAAAACATGTTTGGGATGTTTGGGAACAGCAGGGAAGATAATGTAGCCAAAAAAGAAGAAGTGTGGAAGAGTATTTGAGATAATAGAGAGAGAATGATTAAGAGATAACACATCCCAGAATATTTGAAGTATTTCTAAGGACTTGGAATTTTACTCTGAGTGACACAAAAAGTCTTTGAAATGATTTCAACAGAGGAGTGACATATGAGACACAGAGAAACACTTTGGCTTTATGGTGAGAACGATTGAAGGAAAGGGGAAACTAGATCAATTAGGCGGACCAATTGGACCAGGGGTTTTGTGGATACAGGGATGATGAGGGTTTTGAGGAGTGGTCTACTGAAGTAGGAGATGTTAAAAAAAAAAAAAAAACAAGTTTCCCAGGCTAGTTTACTACAAGGCCTAGAGATAGGCAGAGTTCAGGTAGAGCTCTAATAGCACTATCACTATTTACAAAGCCAGAGCCTTCAAAGGGGGGGCTCCAAAGTTTCTGCTTCTCATCCCAGAACAGAGATAAAAACAAGTTAACACATACCTTCTATTTCCCAAGACTGTTCTCTGTTCTGTCAAGTAACTATTTTTCTGCAAAAGTTATAAGGTTCTGTAAGTTCCCATCTGTGATCTATGCCAAAGGTCACAAGACTTGCTTAAGATGCAACATCTGTCACTGCTTGATAACTGCCTTAGGTCCTGCCTCTGTAAGCTTGCCTTCGTGCCTTGCAAGTTTCACACCACTGAATGCCCAATCTCCTTCGGTTGCATGCATAAAAGTCAAGCCCTGTTTTTGTCCAGGGCTCAGTCTTTGGATGTTAATCCGCTGGGTCAGTGGCCACTTCAATGAAATCCTCCTGTTTCACCCATCAGTGTCTTCTGTCCCTTAATTCCCACAACACTATAACTTCAAAAGGCTGAAGCTTGGCATGGTGGCTCACGCCTATAATGCCAGCAATTTAGGAGGTTGAGGCGGGCGGATCACTTGAGGTCAGGAGTTCAAGATCATCCTGGACAAAATGATGAAACCAGGGGTCAAACTCCTGACTCAAGTGATCTACCTGCCTCAGCCTCCCAAAGTGCTGGGATTACACCCGGGAGGTGGAGGTTGCAGTGAGCCAAGACAGCGCCACTGCTCTCTAGCCTGGGGGACAGAACAAGACTCCATCTCTGGACTGGGTGAGAGGAACCTATATATACAAAAATTAGCCAGCATTGGTGGCACTTGCCAGTAATCTTCTCTACTTGAGAGGCAGAGGTGCAGTGAACTGAAAGGAGAAAAATAAAATATGATAATTCAAGGAAGAAAGGAGAAATGTGGAGTGACGTCTTTGAACATGAAAAAGGGAATGGATGTAGCACACAAGTGACACAGTTGGCTTTTGTAAAGAGTAGAGAGCTCACACATATTTAGAGGGAGAAGGCACAAGACACAACAGCCCAGATACAGTGAACAAGGGTATATGAAATGCTGGGAGCTTGATGAAATTTTCTTCCAAATGTTTCCTTTCTTACCCAAGTAGGAATAGCAAAATAAGGTTGGCAGGTGGAAATATGGATGAAGAAAAGTGTTAGATGTTTAAACAAATAAATAAAAGAATAAAATACTCATATAGAAGGGTGGAATATTGAATGAGCCAAGGAAATATGGTATGACTGGTAGGCACTAACATGGAACTAGTAGAGAGAACTCTTCACTATAAAGTGACACCAGCCATAATTATACTTATTTTTGTAGGTTAGGAACAGAGGCAGAAAAAAAGTAAAATATCAAATATCACACAGAAAGTTGCTGCCAAGATTAAGACCATGTATGAATTTAAGATAACATAATGGTTAATTAATCACTTTGTCTCACCCGCATAACCTTCATGGTTTCGCCAATATTTCCTTTGGAAACCAGAAGGTAGAGTGCTGTCAAATTTTGAAGCAAATCATTCTCTGTTCCCCTATGGAAAGGCACTCTACTCACACAGGGGATTTAGGAAGGAGGCAGAAAGAAGATCCCTCCATGAAAACAGAATCAAAGAAAGCCAATATTTCCAATTCTAGAGAATGTATCCACCATAAGCAAACATGAAAACAAGAAGAATATGAAAGCAGTTGAATCTTCAAACCTACCAAGATTTTGGTATTAGTAAGAAAAAAGTTTATAGAATGAAAAAGAAAGCTATTTTTTTATTTTTTACTAAATATTCTTCTTTTGATATCTGCTGACAGTGGGGTAAAAGGAATTTTAATTCACTGTCCCTTAGGTTCCCATATATATATATACATATGTATATATATGTATGTGTATATATATATGTGTGTGTGTGTGTGTTTTATATATATATATATATATATATATATAACATTACATTATACATTATATTACATTACATTACATTATATATATGTAATGGGAACCTAAGGAACAGTGAATTATAGATAGATGGATAGATATTTAATTGTGTGAATGTTTAAATATATTAAATATATATATGTCTTTACTTGTGTGATTGTTTTTGTCTGATAAACAGCGATTTTGATATGGAGGCAATTTACTTGCAAAGTATAATCTGATGCACTGCAAAACAATGATTAAAAAATACAAAAAGAGAATCACGTATTGGATATGACCATCTTACATTAGGAGAAAATGGTCTTTTATCAAAGAAGTTTACTTTTTTATCTTAGAAGTTGCAGAGCAGGTGGCCTTACAAGAAAGAATAGTAGATACAAGAAAGCTTAATTGGCAATATAAATAAAGGGGAAAGCTTCACATGAGTTGACCCTGTCTACATATTTACTATGAGAGACCTCCTGAACCACTGAAATTGTTCACCCTATGAACTGTTGACATCCTTAACTGTATTATCTCCACCTTAATGTACGTCTAGTGGTAAATGAAGCTCTCTTGAAAGATAAATAAATTTTTAATATTTTTATATAGAAATAGCCATTGTATATGAATTATGAAAAGTTATGAGTATGTCTTAAAAATATCAAAGACAAGTAGACTAGTGGTTATGAAAGAAATTTAAACCATCCTGAGCTAGTAAAAGACAAGAAACTGATACTTGTTAGTCAAAATATTAGTGTTTTTTATCAGTTTGGATGTGACATTAATTGTTAATGAAGAATAATCTAGATAGCCTTTAATTTAAAAAAATCTTTGTGTCTTGTAATACACTCCAGACCTAATGTAGTAATGCTTTGGACAGCTATAACCAATTTCTTTTTAAGTTCCATTGAGATTTAAAATTTTTATTTTTTATTTAAAATATAAAAATACAATATTTGATTTTCATTCTCTTTCCAGTGATATATTGTCATAAAGTGAAAAAGACTGATTATAAGTTTAATAGAGGCTTGCTATTAGCTGATTCTGCTATTATATATCTCTATTTTCAAAACTACCATTATTAGTAATTATATTTTGTTTCCATAATGATAGTTATTAAACTGTCTCCTCCAAAACAAAAACCTAGCAAAATAATTCTAGATATCCTTGCCTGGACAGCAGTGTCTCCAAAAGCAAATTATGCCATGACAGCAGGTAGTACTTTTCACTACGTGTCTTTTAAGGATAAAACAGTGTATTGAAGCCTTGAAAATTATGGTCATCAAGAATTTAAAACTTTTATTATTTTTGCCAGCCAAATTGTAAAACAATAAAAACATTTAAGCAGAATTTGAATCAATCAAATGTATAAAATTATACTGCAGAGAAAGAATTTTTAATCTTATTTTAAATCTAACATAGGAAAGTATTAATTTTCAATAGTTTTGTTACAGGAAAAGATGGATTTAATCAGTGAAATGTGTGTTTCTTTTAACATGTATGCTGTCCTGTCGATTGGATTGTTTTCTGTGTACTTATTTTATTACCCTCCAAGTTAGCTTTAGGCTGGTAGAGGATAGGCATCACATGAATATCATCATACACAGCAATGTTTGTAAAGCCAGTTTCCTGCAATAGTTTCAAATGTAATAGTTCCAAACTAATGTTTTATTTTTCTCTGTCTTCTAAGCTGTATTGTCTTTGTGCCCC
This sequence comes from Sapajus apella, assembly GCF_009761245.1. Taxonomy (NCBI): domain Eukaryota; kingdom Metazoa; phylum Chordata; class Mammalia; order Primates; family Cebidae; genus Sapajus; species Sapajus apella. The sequence goes on from NW_022436941.1 coordinate 40,702,873, forward strand.
AGAGAGATCTATATTTATTCCAAACAATTTCTAGGTTCTATGTTTTTGGTCATATGATTTCCTTCTAAAAAATACTTCTCTAAGCTCCTCTGGTTTTCTCCAAAGTTGATTTATCCTCTCCTTAAATATCCATTTCAATCTTATTTCCTCCATAAAGCCATTTTGTATCAATAAATCATTTACTTCAAACATACTCTGCCCTTTCTGAAAACGTATATGACTTTATGGTACATCTATGATGTTACTAACTTTTAAACTGTAATGAGAGTTATCTGCATATGTCTGCTTTGCCATAATAAACACACATTCAGTGAGTATAGGGATTATTCTTAGATATCACAATAGTGGGACTTCTCAGTTCCTATAGAGTATTCAGTGCTGAATTTTGATCATAAAAGTAAATAGTACTGTGGAGATTTAAGGAAACTTGGACAGTAAAACTCATTCTGCTTTACTACTACTAACCTGTTTGTACCAAATCTTGGTGGTAGTAAGAGTAAGAGGGGCAATCTAAGTAAGTGGCTACATAAATTTTGCAATCCCAGATGAACTTGCATGGTAAGGAAGGAGAATGAGCTGCTTCAGTTTCTCAATTCAAGGATATTTGTTTGTTTTAGACACAGATGCCAAAAAATTAAACAGGAAAAGCCAATGCACATATATAATCATATCTACTGTACATTAACTTAGCCAGAGTATGTGGAAGAAAGGGTAGATTCTCAAAACCAGAAACTCTTCCTAACATAAAGACTCAAAGTAATTCTTATATCCTTAAGTCAAATTAATTTATGACCTCATTAATTTGTCTAGATCTGAACAGTTTCCCAAAATCTTCTCCAGAGCTTTCACAAAGTGGTTAGATGAAATGTGGGTCCAACTATATATGCTGGCTCATGTCATTTACTTTTCATTATTGTAAGGTGAGGCAGAGGGTAATGATCATGTTCTCCATTTACTTACATCTTTGTTCTAGTACTGACTGCAGTTGTCGAATTTCCCCTTTCAAACGGATACCTCATTTTCCATGATGTCATTATTATGTGTTGCATACCTGTATCAACACATCTCACATACCCTATAAATGCGTACACCTACTATAAGCCAAGATAATTTAAAATAAAAAAATTTAAAGAACATTTTTCCTCACATATTGAATTGCCTCACTTATTTGAACAAAATAACATAAATAATTTCATGATTCTATCAAATTTTTCTACAGGATTTGTACCCCTTTGCTTATAAATCCTAGTGACCCTAATATACCCAGTTTTTAATATATTCAATAAATAATTCTTTATTAATTTGTTTCCCTTCCCACAAAGAAGGTATCTACCCCTGAAAATCCAACTATACACTATATCTACCCCTGAAAATCCAACTATACACTATATCTACCCCTGAAAATCCAACCTGCACTATAAATAGCTGACCTTATCTATAATGTTAAAGTTAATAACTCTGGATATTTATTATAACTATGGATGTGTATATACACACACACACACACACACACACACACACACACACACACACACACATTTTCTTTTTTTGCCTAAATAATGAGAGATTTAACATATCATATGTAGAAATAGAGCTGACCCAGAATCTGCAGTAACCAATCCAGGAACCCAAACCACAAACTCGGTAGCAATCATCCCCAAACAGTCATTGCTTAAACGGTAACTTACAATTTGCTTCATTTTTGTCCCAACTCCCAATTTAGGACCAACTAAATCAAATACACTCTCCTAATCAATCATGAGGTTTTCACTCTCCCAGCTGCATCTTCTCAATTAGCACAGACAGCCTGCTGATCTTTTGATTAAGTACTTTAGCAATTATTTGCTAGTCTTTTCTAATCTTGGGTGGTGAATACATTAATTATTTTAATGCTTTATAGTGTTTCATAGATACTGTATGTTTTTCATCTCTTTAATTATTTGCCAGGACCTATCCCTTGACTTACAAGTATTAAGTGCGGAGTAAATCTTGGTTATATAGTAAACTAATATCATTTGCCTTATTAATCATTTATTTTATTATATTTTGATAGCTATAGCAATAGTCTAATAAAATGAACTTATGTGATACCATTTTGTTTATAAAAGGTTTTAAATTAGAACTATCTGTTCCACTGTTTTCACCGAAACATGTGATTGGTAAGTTACTATCTTATCAAATATATAAATGAAGCCTTTACTTAGAATTAATGAACCACTTGCTTGTTGGATATGATGATCACTACAATCAGTGCTATCCTCAATTTTAATCTTAATTCTAAGACTTTCCATTCCAGATATATTCATGTATATGTTCTTTACTTGTTTGTTTGGTTTTCTGCTTGTTTTTTTGAATTCTGTTTTTCATGCCTTGGATATCTCTATGTGCTTATAAATTACTCAGTACAAATAGACATCATTATGCTTGCTGATAAAATCCTACTGGCTATTTCTTTAAGGTGAATTTCAAATTTATGGGATTTTTTAAAGCTCCTGCTTATAACTAAAATCTTTGTGATATTTTTGTGTCTTTTGTTGTCTACTATTATTCTCTTAATTTCATACATCCCTTTCAAGTGCATACAAAAGGAGGGGGAGTATGCGAATGACTAAAATAAAAATAATTAAAATACAGTTTCTATTTGGTGTCTAGTAAGAACATTCTAATCTTTGAACTTTCACTCTATATTTAATGTCTAGTAAAACCATCATAATCTTTGAACATTTATCTTATATTTAAGTCTTTCATTTTCATTTCAGCTTTTTTTTGTGGGGGGGACGGAGTTTTGCTCTTGTTACCCAGGCTGGAGTGCAATGGCGTGATCTCGGCTCACCGCAACCTCCATCTCCTGGGTTCAGGCAATTCTCCTGCCTCAGTCTCCTGAGTAGCTGGGATTACAGGCACGCGTCATCATGCCCAGCTAATTTTTTGTATTTTTAGTAGAGACGGGGTTTCACCATGTTGACCAGGATGGTCTCGATCTCTTGACCTCGTGATCCACCCGCCTCGGCCTCCCAAAGTGCTGGGATTACAGGCTTGAGCCACCGCGCCCGGCCCTCATTTCAGCTTTTTACATATTTTCTGTTTTAACGCTAATATAAACATGTTGAAAGATTAAAATAAATGTCTATTTTAACAAGTCTTAATTTTTAAGATAATTTCAAGAATCTAATTTGTTGAAGTGACAAATGGTGATAATGATAATGAAGCAGCATCAATGGAAGATGACCTAATAATTATTTTTGTTTTGGAACAAACTTAATAAATACATTACAGAATACACAATGCTTATGTAGTTATTTTTTTTTCCAAAGTTCTCCAGTACTTCATAGTCACTTATGTTGTTGAAGGAGGATTGTCCTTGTAGGCAAATCTAAACTATCATTTGCTATGTATCAGCATTTTCTTTAATTCTCCTTTAGGAGACCTTTCTTTTTTATTTTCTGATAAGGCAGAAAAATAGAATGAGCTCAAGGGTGTTATTTAATTACATGCTTTCTCAGCTAAAAATCAAATAGGTCACTTCCCTCTGAATGAAACCATGATGATAAAGGAAGACGGCCTCAGAAATATTAGCAGAAAAATGATAGTCAAAAGGTAATTTGTCCTGAGATCAGACAAATTAAGATGAGTTTTCTGTCTTGACTAATAGCAACCAGTAAGCGGCCCCTCTAGGTTTACTGCCTAGCTCAAGCCAATAATAATATTATTTTTTCCTATTAAATCCATGTCTCCTCCCTCATTCATAGGGTTGTACCTTCAGTGGTGGTGTCCCCATGGCCATAAATGACTGCACAAGAGGTGACCTGACCAAACACAATAATTCATTCCCCACAATTTAAAATTGGTATTAGATGATTTGTTTCTAAAACATTGTAGATTAATTTGTGCTGATCCCTTCAAAAATGCAACTTTATAATATATACCTTATAGAGATGTACTTGGACATCTCTACAGTACTTGGACAAAATTGCAGAACATAATACAGGTTACAGCCAAGAATAGTGATGTAGCTAAACATTGAGAACCATAAATAAGATTATCTTCAGTTACTGATGTATTTCTATTTCTTATTTCAATTGATTTCTGAATCCCAGTTTTATTTTGACCCATCAATTTTTGAATCCTCAAAATAAGAGTTTTCCTACTTAAACTCAAGTCGATTTTTGTTATTTACAGAATGTTAATACAGACTCAGTGCCACATATGCCAATATAACCTTGGCCAGAGATGAGCTACCTTTACAAATTAGGCTATGCAAATATTTATTATTGAAGTTCACATATCCTGTTGTAAATATCCTAAAATATATAATACATAGAATATTCAAAAATACATTTAACTCTTGGGTTCTCAAGGTCACAGGTGTTGCAGAGCAAGTTTTATTTTTAAATACATATTCATAAAACTATATACTACAAAGTAATATATAACCATCTACAATATACTCATATTTACTAGTTAGGGAATCTTCCGAGTGTGAAGTAGGTAAACAGGATATTACTTTCCCTATTTTTAAATAAGCATGCTAAGTGACCAGTATAGGGTCATGTAGATAATTGGCCTCTTCACAACATGGTGTTCTCAAAGTCGTCAGACATCTTACAGGGTGGCTGGCTTCTAAGACAGAGCATGTAAATCAGTTAAAGGCGGAAGTTCCAGATCTTTCAACATGTAATCTGAGCATTTATCCAAGGTCACTTTACCACATTCTATTGGTTAAATAATGTCACAGGACTTGCTTTCTTTCAAGGGAAGGAAATATAGACTTCAACTCTTTAAGGTAGAAACAATAAAGGATTTGCATGCATATTCAATTTACTGCTCTAACAGACTGACATGGGCCCAGTAATCCCAGGATCTATAAGATGAAAAATGGGGCTATTACTTTTAAAGATGATCATACAAAAACAAAGGTCTCCTCAAAATCGCACAAATAACTTGGAAGCTGAACAACTTGCTCCTAAATGACTACTGGATATATAATGAAATGAAGGCAGAAATTAAGATATTCTTCAAAACCAATGAGAACAAAGACACAACGTGCCAGAATCTCTGGGACACATTTAAAGCAGAGTCTAGAGGGAAATTTACAACACTAAATGCCCACATGAGAAGCAAGGAAAGATCTAAAATCAATACCCTATAGTCACAATTAAAAGAACCGGAGGAACAAGATCAACCAAATCCAAAAGCTAGCAGAAGACAAGAAATAACCAAGATCAGAGCAGAACTGAAGGAGATAGAGACACAAAAAACCTTTCAAAAAATCAGTGAATCCAGGAGCAGATATTTTTAAAAGATCAACGAAATAGATCGATTGTTAACCAGAAAATTAAAAAAGGAAAGAAGAATAATCGAATAAATGCAATAAAAAATGATAAAGGGGATATCACCACCAAGTCCACATAAATACAAACTACCATCAGATATTACTACAAACACCTCTATGCACAAAAACCAGTAATCTAGAAGAAATGGATAAATTCCTGAACACTTACACCCTCCCAAGACTAAACCAGAAAGAAATCGAATCCCTGAAGACATCAATAACAGCGTCTGAAGTTGAGGCAGCAATTTATTCTATTCAAACAAAAAAAAAAGCCCAGGACCAGATGGGCTCACAGCTGAATTCTACCAGACATACAAAGAGGAGCTGGTACCAACCATTCTGAAACTATTCCAAACAATACAAAATGAGGGAATCCTCTCTAACTCATTTTGTGAGACCAACATCATCCTGATACTAAAACCTGGCAAAGACACAACTAAATAATAGAAAGTTTCAGGCCAATATCCATAATGAATATCGATGCAAAAATCTTTGATAAAATACTGGCATACCGAATCCAACAGCACATCAAAAAGCTTATTTATCACAATCAAATCGGCTTCATCCGGGGATGCAAGGCTGGTCCAACATACAAAAAATCCATAAAAGTGATCCATCACATAAACAGAACCAAAGACAAATCCACGTGATTATTTCAACAGATGCAGAAAAGGCCTTCAACAAAATTCAACAGCCCTTCATGCTAAAAATTCTCAATAAACTAGGTATCGATGGAATGTATCTCAAAATAATGAAAGCTATTTATGACAAACCCACAGCCAATATCATACTGAATAGGCAAAAGTTGGAAGTATTCCCTTTGAAAACTGATACTATAAAAGGGTGCCCTTTTTCACCACTCCTATTCAACATAGCCCTATTGGAAGTTCTGGCCAGAGTAATCAGACAAGAAAAAGAAATAAAGCATCTTCAATTAGGAAGAGAGGGAGTCAAATTGTCTCTATTTGCAGATGACATGATTGTATATTTAGAAGACCCCATCATCTTAGCCCAAAATCTCCTTAAGCTGACAAGTGCCTTCAGCAAACTCTCAGGGTACAAAATCAGTGTGCAAAAATAACAAGATTTTGTACACACCAATAACAGACAAAGAGAGAGTCATATCATGAGTGAACTCCCATTCACAATTGCTACAAAGAGAATAAAATAAAATGCCATTTGACCCAGCAATCTCATTATATCCAAAGGACTGTAAATCATTCTACTATAAAGACACATGCACAGGTATGTTCACTGCGGCACTGTTTACAATAGCAAAGACTTGGAACCCAACCAAATACCCATCAATGATAGACTGGATAAAGAAAATGTGGCATATACACACCATGGAATACTATGCAGCCATAAAATGGATGAGTTCATGTCCTTTGCAGGGACATGGATGAATCTGGAAACCATCATTCTCAGCAAACTGACAAAAGAATGGAAAACCAAACACTGCATGTTCTCACTCATAAGTGGGTGTTGAACAAGGAGGACACATTGACATAGGGAGAAGAACATCACGCATCGGGGCCTATTGGGGGGTGGGGGGCTAACAGAGGGATAGCAGGGGGTGGGGGGACTGGGAGGATAACATTAGGAGAAATCCTAATGTAGGGATGGATGCAGCAAAACACCACGGCATATGTATACCTATGTAACAATCCTGCACAATCTGCACATGCACCCCAAAGCTTAAAGTATATATATAAAAAAAGATCTCACTACTCTACAATAGCATATAAAATAGTTTGATTTTGATTTAGGCTTTTTGAGTAAAACAATTTGCACAGTTTTGAAATACATCTTGTATAATTAATACTAGGTGTTAATAATACTAATAAATATTATAACTTACAAGGTACTGGAATGCCAAATAACCAATTTCCTGTAGCACTTTATCTCTCACAAATTCTATGTTTAAATGAGATATGGCCCTTGTATATTTACCTTACTACATCAAAAGTGGTTTTGCTAAGAGTAAACAGTGTACCTGCTTCTCTAAGTACTAACTATATAATAATAGGGTATTTAGCAAGAAATGAAGTGAGAGGCTGAAATATTTGTCTTGGTCAGATGTCATGCATAAACAATAAGGTACTTGTGAAAATTACTTAATAAGAATCAATGGAGGAACATAGAAAGTACACAAATTATTGGTGATATTGTGGTAAGTGCTCTGAAAAGGAAAACTTGTCTAGGTCTTATAGGAATGTGTTACAACAAATGGTAATTCGCTGATGCTATTCCAATATCAGTAGGAATAAGAGTGGATTTTGGAGTGATGTTTTAAATTTATGAACTATAGTATATATTTCCCAGGAGCTAGAATGGGGGAAACATTTTAGAACACAGCCTTTGGCCAGGAAAAGAAAATTTCTTCACAAACACATATGAAAGGACTTAACATTTCATGAAACTTAATTGGTAATTGTTAATAGAGCTTCGCTCTTAAAAATTCATAGAATTTTTAAGCTCAATTCTAAATTTTGACCAGTGTTTTTAATCACTCTGAATTCTGACTCTCCATCTAAAATAGCTAAACAGAAACACTGAGACGGTCCATTTTCACCTCAATTTTGGCATTTCTAAACCTGAATTCATAATTTTCCCAGCAAACCAAATTTCAGGGTTACCTTAATTATCTAATCTTTAGCTTCAGTGTAACTTCTCTTTCAGCCACCCTTTTCTTTTTACTCCTACAGCGGATGCTCTATTTCAGGTCCCTATATGCCACCTGAAACACTAAAATGAGGTTGTTTATTATTCTTCCAACTTAATTATTAGGACACATTTGGATAGTACTTTATTTTGTTTTTTTCTGAAATAATAATTTATTATATGGGATTCATTCATATAATACTATATTATTCATATAATGAATAATAATTCATTCATACCTACTAGACTCAGGCTGCTGATCCTGGTATATTATGCTCTTAGATTCAAAACACAACTTTTTCTTCCAATTTTACTTTATCCTATATACACAAACCATCACCATTAGGAAAATTGTCTATCCCTATTTTTTTTACAAACTCAATTTTCTTTTTTGCATCCATGTGTTTTTTAATAGGCTTCCACCTCTCCTCTCCTAAGGATCATCTTCCTCATGCTCTGTCTCCTCAAATTACCAATATAAAACTATTTATTCTTTAATGTTCCTTTATCATCTTCTTGAATTTACACATCTACTACCATGTCCAATTTCTCTCCATGGGAATCTGTTCTTCTCTGCAAGTCCTAGTACTTATTTCTGTATCTCTTTGATGAATTTATAATGTTTTGCTCTCTACCACTTCTTTTGCTGATTCCTTTTTTCATGTCTTGTCGCTTCAGATTGTAAGAATGCTGAAGACATTCTTTTACTATTTTATACTTATCTGTGTACCACACAGTGCTCAGAGTTGTTGGCTGATTAATTAGATGCACGTACTGAGACACAATAATATCACTTAGATTTACACAAGCAATAAACAATTAGAGATTATGAAATAAGTTTTCTGCTCCGCATGGACCTAACTTCAAGCATCACAATAAAGTAGAGGTCTAAAAAAGGATCAGATACCAGAGAATTAAAATGTTGCATATTTAATACAAAATAATCAATGCTAATGGATGACTAATAGCAAAATGTTGACTATTAAAGAAAAATGTTCACTGGCTGTAAATTATACTCTAGGGAAACCACCACAAATCCTTTTCAAAATATCCATCTACATCTAGCAGGCAAACCATCAAACAGCAAGAAAGCTTAGAAAATTTCATGATGGGAGGTACAAAAAGGGAAAAATGTGCAAGAAATGTTTTTCATAAAAGAAAAAATATCAAGAGAATTGAAGTCTCTGCTTTGTGCTATTTTATAGACAGTAGTATACAATCCAGTATGATGCAAACTATTGTGGAAACAGGAGTCAAAATAATAATTTTTTTAAAATGCATTTTTGTAGTTCTATATATTCTGTTCTTGTATTGAAAACCTAAAGATATATTCATCCCTAACACAGTGTAAAACAGGTTGCAAAGGACCTTCCCTGAGCCAATAGTATAGATGAAATTAAAACAAACAAAATCAGGTAAAAATTAACAATGAATTTTTTTTTGAGACAGTCTTGCTCTGTTGCCCACGCTGAGCACAGTGGCTGATCTTGGCTCACGGCAACCTCCACTACCTGGCTTCAAGCAATTCTCCTGCCTCAGCCTCTGGAGTAGCTGAGATTATAGGTTTATGCCACTGAACCTGGCTAATTTTTGTATTTTTAGTAGAGACAGGGTTTTGCTGTGTTGGCCTGTCTGGTCTCAAACTCTTGAACTAAGGTGATCTGCCTGCATTTTATGTTGACAAGTTATGAGTCCTTGTTTATAATGTAGAGATAAAATAAGTACTCTTTAATTCAAAGAATTATGCTGTACACAAGATTGCCCGTATAGTCACAGGGTTTGATTATTCAAGCAGACTGGTAAAGAAAAGCAACTCATTCTTCTTGCAAGAGGTTTGCTGTCAGAACACAGATGTCATAAAAACCACTGCTAAAACCAAAATGGGAAGCAAAAAAATTCACATCAACATTGTTGTCATTTAACATGTAGATTTAGGCAAGTCCACCTATACTTGTCATCTGATGTACAAATGTAGAATCAACAAAAGAACCATTGGAAATATTGAGAATGAGGCTGCTGAGATGAGAAAGAACTCCTTCAAGTATGCCTTGGTCTTAATAAACTGTTGAGTGTGAATATCGTAAACAGTTGAGTGTGAATATAGTATCATCATTGATATCTCTCCGTGGAAATTTGAAATCAGCAAGTATTACTATCACTGATGACCCACGACACAGATACATTATCCAAAATCTGATTGCAGGCATGTCTCAGGCCGGCTTGTACAATTGTTGCTCTTGGCCTTGGTGATTTTGGAGTTATTTTTTTCAAGAATGGATAAACCCATGAGTGTGCATTTCTGGCTCACACACTGGGTGTGATACAAAGTAGAATCCACTGAGCCAGCCTACAACCAGAAAAGATATGAAGAAATTGTTAAGGAAGTCAGCACTCACATTAAGAAAATTGACTTACAACCCTGATAAAGTAGCATTTGTGCTAACTTTTGGTTGGAATGGTGATAATATGCTGGAGCCAAGTGGTTCAAGGCATGGAAAGTCATTCAAAAAGATGGCAATGCCAGTGGAATCATGCTGCTAGAAGCCCTGGTTTACATCTCACCACTAGTTCACTCAGCTGACAAGCCATTGCATCTGCCTCTCCAGGATATCCACGAAATTGATAATACTGGTGCTATACCTGTGGGCCAAGTGGAGTCTGGTGTTCTGAAACCTGGTATGGTGGTCACCTTTCTTCGAGTCAATGTTACAACTGAAGTAAAGTCTGTTGGACTGTACCATGAAGCTTTCAGTGAAGCTCTTCCTGAGAACAATGTGGGATTCAGTGTTAAGAATGTGCCTGTCAAACATGTTGGTTGTGGCAATATTTCTGGTGACAGTAAATACGTTCCACCAACGGAAGCATCTGGCTTCACTGCTCAGATGATAATTCTGAACCATCCAGACTAAATCAGTTCTAGCTACACCCTTGTACTGTCACAGTACCCACATTTCTTGAAAGTTTACTGCACTGAAGGAAAAGATTGAGCACTCTTCTGGTAAGAAGCTGGAAAATGGCCCTAAATTGTGGTGATACTTTCATCACTGATATGATTCCTGGCAAGCGCATGTGTGTTGAGACCTTCTCTAACTATTCTCCTCTGGGTCGTTTTGCTGTTAGTGATATGAAACAGCTGCTGTGGGTGTCATCAAAGTAGTCGACAAGAAGGCTGATGAAGCTGACAAGGTAACTAAGTCTGCCCAGACAACTCAGAAGGCTAAAGGAAAATGAAAGCTATGCCTACCATCCCAGTTTTAATCAGTGGTGGAAGAATGGTCTTGGGACTATTTCTTTCAATTGGCCATTTAAGTCTGGTTGATAATAACAACGCATTGTAAAACATTCAGAAGGAAAAGAAAGTGTTTTGTGAACTATTTTTCCTTTTGCATTTGGCAATTTTAAGTTATTAGTTTTTAAAATCCATACTTTTTAATAGAAACAACTTGAACAAAAATCTATTGCAGAATTTTGAGATCCATTAAAACAAAGCCTAATGAGAAAAAAGCAACCCATTTTGAGAAATATGAATGAAATTGCATTTACCCATTTTTTTTTTTTTTTTGTCAAGAATGGAATGGTAACTCACTTTTAAAGATAAGCCAGCACATCTGAGACTAAGGAGACATTCTAACAAAATAACAGCTTTTTCAAATAAATACAAGCATGATTTAAAAGTTCAGTTTTCAAGGTTTATTTTTATTTTCTCAATCTGTTATGGTTTCTGTCAGATGTCATGGGTGATGTGGTGTCTGTGTCCCAGAGATAAAGTGAAATGAACCCAAGTCAGAGAAGAGAAAGAGTGCCTGACAGATGATGGGCACTTGGGCCCTTAGAAACCTTGACTATGCTCCCTTTGGGAGGGCATCCCAGTGCCAGTTGGAGCAAATCCACACTGTCTAAACTGTCAAGAGCAGTTTTGTGATATGTGCTTCACAGAGTCTCCACAGCTACAAATGGAGACTAGATGCCCTGTGCTCTGAGAATTCTGATCTTACAATTATTCTGTTTCAGTACACCTTTTATATGTTTCTGTATATACTAATGCAAAATAGGAGGAGCACAATGCCCCCAATTATACTTCTGTGGTAATAACATGCTTTATACATTTTTAATCTTCCCTGATATCATTGATATTCACAGTATATCTCCTGTTAGTCAAATATATCATTTATGTTTAATTTGTTAAATATGCAATCAGACATCATTCAGCATTCAGTAAAATACGTATTTTGAATCTGTGATAAAATGGGCTAGAATTGGGAATGGAAAATACTTGAAAGCTAAATTGAAAACTGCAAATGTAAATAAGTTTCAAAACTAAATCCAAATAAATCATGCAATTAAAAAAAAGAATAATATGCCTTCTAGATAAGCTTTGAAGCAGAAAAAAGGCTTATTTTGAAAAATAATTAAAAAGAATGGTACTGAAAATGTCAAATATTACCAGTTATTAGTTATAGTTAATTAAATAAAAAATACAGCGTGCCAAAACATAAAACCTGCCCCAAATTACCCAAATACAAAATAAAATGATTCTGTTATGCATTCACAAAAAGGAAAATATCAAAATGCCTGATTTATATGGTTTCTATGCAAGAAATATATTGAAATCTACATGAGGCAAGGTACACTTCAGGTAACACAGCAAGCAAATTGTGTAGCCCACATCATAATCTTAGTTTTAGTTTCATTTGATTTTGTTTTTCTTTTATCAGTGAACTTCTAAAGACACAAATAGACATAACAATTTAAATTTACCTGTTAAAATGGATAAATAATAAGAAATAATCCTCACACAGAGTACTGGCTGTTGGACTTTTAAAAAGTTGTAGTAGATTCACTATAAACTCACATATTAAAAATGCTAATTTCAGGATTAGGAATATTTCTGCATTGATAAAGTAAAAAAAATGGATTTGACTATGTTCAGGGAAAATTCTAAATCAATACACTGCTGTAAAATTTAAAGAGCAGAGGTATGAAAATATATTATCTCAGTTAGACATTATCCCATCCTCTTTAGGAACTATTGAAATTAATTTCTTCTTTTCTTACTATTTAATTAATTGAGTTCATCTTCAAATTGATCATAATTCTTTTATAAAGTAAATTTAAATTTTTTGACTTTTAAAAGCACTTACCCTTGGAACATCTTTCTGAAGAAACTATTTTAAAGTAGTTTTTCTTTTTCTTTTTAAAAAAAGGTGGTTATTTTTTCTGTGATGAAAGAATTTGAAGATCAATATACACAATTTTCGATCTCTTGAAAATGTATTATTTTTGAATGGCACGGTCATAATGACACTTATGTTTGATTACTTATAAGTCTTTTTTTCAATCTATTCAAGTTTCTATATTATTCCATACTTTAATTATGGGAATTTGGAATTGCTCTCATTGGAAAAGCACATGCCAACCCAGTAATTAATTTAGTTACAAATGTGAACACTCGACTTGCAGGAAAGTAGGTTTCCATTTTTGATAAAAATGGACTTCCAAGGGCAAACTACATTTATTGCTATTCATCACATAATGAAATGTAAATTTTGGCAAAGCCAAATAAACAACATACTAAATTAAAGCAATAGTAATTAAGTAATATTGCTGATGTTACATTTTAGGAACTAAGTTCAATAGTTCTATGTGTAGAATCATATAAAATTTCTATATAGTAATGAACATATAGTTTACAATTAAAATAATAATTACTTAATGTTTAAGGTATTCCAAAATTTACAAGTAGCATATTTTATCATTACTACATAAGTAGATGTTTCTTAAGCAAATTGGGATACTCAATCATTTCACTTAGAATTAACCAAACTTAAAAAAAGTGTATTTATTTTCATTTAATTATCCTCTACCAGATAGATCATCTAGTTTTGGAAATAGTACGCATTTATTTAACTTTCCTATATCCTGAAAATAAGTAAATACATACATATATATATATATATGTGTGAAAAAAGAGAATATTCCCAATTTGCTGAACAAACAGCCACTCCTGGGCACTCATGATGAT
>NW_022436941.1:40717290-40773091 GCF_009761245.1 Sapajus apella
TATTTATATATTATATATATTTATATATATATTATATATTTATAATATATATATATATATAATTGATATTTTACTACAAATGGACAAATGTTTTCCAAGCAAAATGGTAGCCTAGACCATTTCATAGAGTAATCACCTTTGCATTCTCAGCATCTGTAAGAGTAACTGATATATAGCAGATACTTAATATATATTTGCATAATTACTAAATTTATAATTATATGCCATTTTCCTCTCCCGAGTTGCAAGATCATATGTCTTTACTTTAGCCACTTTTCACTTGACAGAGGATTTACTGATTATTTATCATCGTTTTGGGTGATAAATAAATTGTGAACTTAAAATAAAGAGAGTTTGTGTTTTTCAAGGTGGGCTTTTGAGGACAATAAAAGGGAAAACCATCATTTAAATACAACTATATTGTAATTTCTATTAGAAATAATATCAGTTTGAAGAATGTGTGTTTTGTTAAGAATTCCATATATATATTTACAATAGAAAAAGTTGACCCGTTTTCTAATAATCTTTGATATTCTTCACATTTCTACCCTTTGCACTGTGAAAAATATAAAACAACACTTGCTAAAATGTTTTCCCTAGTGTGAACAGCATCTTTATATATATATATATGTATCATCTCAATTAGACATTAACCCATCCTCTTTAGGAACTATTGAAATTAATATATATCAATAGTGTGTGTGTATATATGTATATAAACACACTAACTATGCCACAGTCAAAAATTAAAACAATTCCAGAAAGTGGTCAGCATGAGAATGTGGAAGGAGATTCTAGCTCTGGGGGTGTTCACACAGGCAGGTGAGTAACTGGGATTAGAGAGGATATGATACTCAAGATAAGTAAATGGCAATTAGAAAATCTGCCACCCGCTAGAAAAGACAAGTGCTCATGGTTAGGTTTCTAATATTCTGGTAAATGAAAAAGCACTTTTATCAACAAGAATCAATTTAACTCTTTTTAAGCTTTACTGTACTCCATACATCAATTTCTGGTTTTTGTTTCTTTTTTTAAATTATACCTTAAGTTGTGGGGTACATGTGCAGATCATTCAGGACTGTTACATAGGTATACACATGCCATGGTGGTTTGCTGCATCATCTACATTAGGTATTTCTCCTAATGTTATCCCTCCCCAATTCCCCCACACACTTCTATCACTCCCCTAGCCCTCTAACCCCCCAACAGGATCCAGTGTGTGATGTTCTCCTCCATACGTCCATGTGTCCTCATTGTTCTACACCCATTTATGAGTGAGAACATGTAGGGTTTGGTTTTCTGTTCTTGTGTCAGTTTGCTGAGAATGATGGTTTCCATATCCCTTTATGGCTGCATAGTATTCCATGGTGTATATGTGCCACAATTTCTTTATCCAGTCTATCATTGATGGGCATTTGGGTTGGGTCCAAGTCTTTGTTGTAAACATTGCTGCAATGAACATACGTGTGCATGTATCTTTGTAAAAGAAGGATTTGTAATCCTTTGCATGTATACCCAGTAATGGGATTGCTGGGTCAAACAGTATTTCTAGTTCTAAATCCTTGAGGAATCTCCACACTGTTTTCCACAATGGTTGAACTAATTTACACTCCTACTAACAGTATAAAAGCATTCCTATTTCTCCACATCCTCTCCAGCATACATTTTTTCCTGATCTTTTAATGATATCCATTCTAACTGGCTTTAAATGGTATCTCAGTGTGGTTTTGATTTGCATTTCTCTAATGATCAGTGATGATGAGCATTTTTTCATGTTTTTTGGCCACATTAAGTCTTCTTTTGAAAAGAGTCTGTTCATATCCTTCACCTACTTTGACGGAGTTGCCTTTTTCTTGTAATTTGTTTTAGTTCTTTGTAGATTCTGGATATTAGCCCTTTGTCAGATGGGTAGATTGCAAAAAATATTTTTCCCATTCTGTTGGTTGCTGGTTCACTCTAATGATGGTTTCTTTTGCTGTGAAGAAGCTCTGAAGTTTAATTAGATGCAATTTGTCTATTTTGGCTTTTGTCATCATTGCTTTCGGTGTTTTAGTCATGAAGTCCTTGTCTATGCCTATGCCCTGAATGGTATTGCCTAGGTTTTCTTCTAGGCTTTTATGATGTTAGGTCTTATGTTTAAACCTTAATCCATCTGGAGTTAATTTTTGCATAAGGTGTAAGGAAGGAATCCAGTTTCAGCTTTCTCCACATGGCTAGCCAGTTATCCCAACACCATTTATTAAACAGGGAATCGTTTCCCCATGGCTTGTTTTTGTCAGGTTTGTCAAAGATCAAATGGTTGTAGATGTGTACTTCCGAGGTCTCTGTTCTGTTCCATTGGTCTATATCTTTGTTTTGGTACCAGAACCATGCTGTTTTGATTGCTGTAGCATTGTAGTATAGTTTGAAATCAGGTAGTGTGATGCCTCCAGCTTTGTTCTTTTTGCTTATGATTGTATTGGCAATGTGGGCTCTTTTTTGGTTCCAAATGAAATTTAAGGTGGATGATTGTATGTTTAGAAGATCCCATCATCTCAGCCCAATATCTGCTTAAGATGCTAAGCAACTTCAGCAAAGTCTCAGGATACAAAATCAATGTGCAAATATCACAAGCATTTCTACATATCAATAACAGACAAACAGAGAGCCAAATTGTGAGTGAACTCCCATTCACAATTGCCACAAAGAGAATAAAATACCTAGGACTACAACTGAAAATGGACGTGAAGGACCTCTTCAAGGAGAGCTACAAACTACTGCTCAAGGAAATAAGAGAGGACACAGACAGATGAAAAAACATTCCATGCTCATGGTTAGAAAGGATCAATATCGTGAAAACGGCCATACTGCCCAAAATAATTTATAAATTCAGTGCTATCCCCATCAAGCTACCATTGATCTTCTTCACAGAACTCCAGAAATCAATTTCTTTAGAGAAAGATAGATGAGAGATCAATAAATGTATTCTTGGATATGTGGCTATGCTTTCTCAGAGGAAGGGAGAGAGCCTTGTCTGACAACTATTCAGACATAAACATAGTTGATTTTCCACTATGTATAGAACACAGTTCAAATATTTGGACAAAAATCTGAAAATAAACAGGGATATATTCATGAAAATATCTGAGAATATTCACTTAATGGCATGACTAAAATATCATGATGATATTCATGAAAATATCCTTTTAGCAGTAGGAGATAAGCTCTAAGAAATAACAGGGGCCGGAACATGTAAATCCCGCTGGGGCTTTAATTTGTATTGTAAGATGGGAAAATATGGGGATCCTGATGAGGAGTGATGTGGTTTAATTTACTTTTTAATAGAATCATGTTGGCTGCTTTATTGAGAACAGATTGTAGAGAGCTACGTTTGGGAAGCAAAAAGAGTGGATAAGAGGGTTTTGCAATAATTTTAGTATGAGACACTAGGACATGTGGAAATGTAAGAACAGGATAGTTTAGGATATAGATCAAATCTTAGGCCAACAGGATTTGTGTAGGGATTGGATATAACAGGAATCAACATAGTAGATTGAGACTGAATGCAGCAGGGAAGAATATTTTCCAAAGGATAAATAGGGATGTGGCTACTAGAAGAAGAAGCAATGATGCTTAGTTCACAGAAGCAACAAATGTCTACAACAGCTCCTGAGAAAGTGTAATAGATACAACACAAAATGAGAGGAGATCCATTATCACCACGACGGCACAAGGTCAGGGATGGATCATCAGTGGAAACCCTTTGATATTAATGTCCTGGATTTATACTATGATTTCTTAAGTTTTTCATACCCAGGATCTTGGTTGATTCTATCATATGTGCATGACTAATTCTACAGGATTTGGCCATGTAGTAATTTTTGTTGGTAAACAAGGAACTAAAATGCTCAAAGTTGTAGAGGAAAATATAAAATGTGCATGGTGCATCTTTTAGCATTTATAAGGAAATAAGAAATATTAATGACCTGGTCAATGTTAGTTTTACCTTATTGGTACATAATCAATGCTGGTAACTGACCCCTAAGCAATAAAATCTCCTGATATGTTTTTCTTTATCCCCATGAGTACAGGAAACAAGACTGTACAAGATCTTTCTCTAGTTATACAAGAAAAAATAAATAAGCAGAGGCAATTTTTCCATTCTAAACGTTCTAGCCTGGAGCAAATCAAAGTATTTCAGTTAAGATGTAATCAGAGACCGAAATGAATTCGGTAAACGTGAACTGACTTCTCTAACCAAAGGATATTATAATCATGTGGGTAGAAGTAATAATATATTTTAACACACATGTATTCGACCTTCTAAAATACTTAGCGAAGTAGAATAAAACAAAAATACTTTCTGAGTGATATCGTGCTCTGCATAACAACATTCAGCCAATAACAAACTGCATATATGACAGTAGTCCCATAAGATTATAATGGAACCAAAAAATTCACATCACCTGGTAACATTGTGCAGCCATAGTAATGTCCTAGTGTAATTATTTTTGTGTGATTGTATTGATGCTGGTGGAAACAATTTTAAATAAACCTACTGCCAGTCATTTGAATGTGTAAATAATACTTGATAATGATATAAACAACTATGTTACTGATCTATATATTTACTGTACTATAATTTTTATCATTATTTTGGAATGTGCTCCTTTTACTTACTAATAATAACAACAACAAAAAATTAACTGTAAAACAATCTAGGTCAAGTCCATAGAGAGGTATTAGAGAAGAAGACATTGTTGTCATAGGTGATGACAGCTCCATGTTCGTTATTGCCCCTGAAAAACTTCCAGTGGGACAAGATGAGGAGGTGAAAGACGATGATATTGATAACACTCACCCAGCATAGACCTATCTACTGTGTGTCTTTATGTCTTAATTTTTTACAAAAAAGTTTAAAGAATAAAAAATTAAAATGAAATAATTTGAACATAGCAAAAAAGCATACAAAGATATAAAGAAACATTTTTGTTTTAATAAAATATATATTTTTTTGTTTTAACAAAATATATATATTTTTTTAATAAAAATAGTATTTATTTTTAAAGAAGACCCTTTAAAAATATTTATCTAAGGTGAAAAATAGCTTTTAAGAGGAAAAAGATGATATATTTTATCATAATTTCTCATTATCTACATGACTTAAATATTTTCTGTTTATTCAGAATAAATATTCTCTTGCAGAGAAAAGTAAACTTAGTAATAGTTATATTATTTCAAATGTATCAACTATACTTTCAGAGTATACTTACTTTATTTTTACTAACTTTTATTTTGGTTTCAGGGGTGCACTTGCAGGTTTGTTACATAGATCAACTGCGTGTCCTTGAGATTTGCTACAATGAGTGTATATTTTTGCTGTTTTTGATATGATTTGGCTCTATGTCCCCACCCAAATCTCATCTCAAATTGTAATCCCCATGTATTGAGGGAAGGACCTGGCAGGAGGTGATTGAATCATAGTAAATCGGATATTTCCCCCTTATTGTTCTCAATATTTTGAGTGAGCTCCCATCCAATCTGCTAGTTTAAAAGTGTTTGGCAGTTCCTTCCTTACTCTGGCTTTCTCCAGCTGCCATATGAAAAAGGTCCTTACTTCTCCTTCGCCTTCCGCCATGATTATGCATTTCCTGAGACCTCCTCAGCCGTGCAGAACTGTGAGTCAATCAAACCTTTTTTCTTCATAAATTACCCAGTCTCAGATAGTTTTTTATAGCAGTGTGAAAATAGACTAATATAGTGTTACTACAAAAGAGCCAAAAAGTTAAAAATCAAAAGTCTATAAAATGAAAAAGTTTCAGTAAGTGTAGGTTAATTTATTATTGAAGAAAGAAAATTAAAAAAAATAAATTTAGTGTAGGCTAAGTGTACAGTGTTCAATAGTATACAGTAATGTCCTAAGCCTTAACATTCACTCATCACTCATTTCCTGATTCAGTGGAATTTCCAGTCTTGCAAGCTCCTTTCCTGACAACTACTTTATACAGGTGTACTATTCTTTTAAAATGTTTATACTTTATATTCTTTTTTTACTGTATCCTTTTTAAGTGTACATATGTTTAGATACACAAATACTTTGTATTGTGTTACAACTGCCTTCAGTGTTCACTATATTTACATGCTGCACAAGTTTGTATCCTGGGAGCAATAGGCTATATCATATAGCCTAGGTATGTATTAGGCTATATAATCTAGGTTTGTATAAATGTTTGTAAAATGATGAAATCCCCTAACAAAATGATGCATTTCTCAGAATGCATCCCCATTGTTAAGTGACACATGACTATATATGCATAAAAATAATTTTAAATGAACTATAATTGGGCAACAGATTATTTTCTTCTTGGCCAATTGGAAGTGTTAACAAGTTAATATAGCATGATTTATCTAATTTAAATTCTATTTCAAATGACAATATCAAGATTTTGCCTCATCTTAAACCCAGTAACATGTTAAGGCAGGAATTGGAAGAATATGCATGTATTCCACAAGGCTCAGCAAGCAAAAACACTGCTGAATACTTACTGCAAAATTATTAGTATTTGTCAACTAATTGGCAGGAAACTTAATTTTTGCTCATTTTTTTTCTTAAATTACTTTCAATTTTGAATCTTTGTTAGTACTCAAACAAGCAAAAAGATGCTTTTTATGGTGATCTTGACTTTGTTACAGTATTAATAATTCATTCACATCAATTCCAAAAACTTCTGATTTCATCCTTTATTATCTGTAGGCATCACAGATGTATGCTACTTAACTGCAAGAGAAGATATGCAGCCTGGGTGCAGTGGCTCATACCTGTAACTTCAGCCCTTTGGGATACCAAGGCAGATGTATCACTCTAGCCCAGGAGTTTGAGATCAGTGTTGGCAAATTAGGGAGATCCCCATCTCTGCAAATAATTGAAAATATAGCCAGGTGTGGTGACACGCACTTTTTGTCCCAGCTGCTTGGGAGGCTGAGGTGGTAGGATTGCCTGAACCCAAGAGGTCAAGGCTTTAGTAAGCCCTGATAGCACCACTGCACTCCAGCCTGGCAGACAGAGGGAGATCTCATCAAAAAAAGATGAAAGAAGAAAGAAAGAAAAAAAGAAAGGAAGGAAGGAAGGAAGGAAGGAAGGAAGCAAGGAAGGAAGGAAGGAAGGAAAGAAAAGAAGGAAGGAAGGAAAAGAAAGACAGAATAAAGAGTGAGAAAGAGAAAGGAAAAGAAAGAAAAAGAAAGAAGAAAGAAAGAAAAAGAAAGAAAGAAAGAGAAAGAAGAAAGAAAGAAAGAACAAAGGAAAGAAAGAAAGAAAAAAGAGAGAGAGAGAAAGAAAAATCGGATGTGTGTGACATAGCAAGTGAGAAGACAATCCCACCTCAGTAAAGCTCTGAAGCAACAATCTTGAGCCCAGGAGTTTTAGGCTACAGTAAGCCATGATCACATATTCCTCTAAAGCTAACTGTATCTGTAAATGACTTTCTAGGACTCCTTTTGTGAAAAGTGTATAATTACTTAACTTAGGATTAGTATGCTCCAGAAGGTAAACTATTTAAGTTACTAATCCATTTACACTTGTTTAGAAAATGTGTGTGAGTATGTGTGTAAATGGTGGATCCACATAACAATTATATAAAGCAAAGGAATATCAGGAAATATAAGCAAAGAAAAATCCTGCTTTTAATATTTGCATATTGTCGGCATGTATAATGTTCTTTTTCATCTTGATTAGAATCTTGTGTGTGTGTGTTTCCCAATGTGCACTTTTGTTTTCCTCCTCAGGTGTATGCCAGCTGCTGGGTTGATAAGACTATTAAACTGCAACTCGCAATTAAATTTCAGGTATGAAAAAGGAAGTTACAAAGGAATATTGGAGGAATGAAGAGATTCAACAAATCTGAACAAAAAAAATACTGTAATTAGCTAATGATCATCCACAATTTTATTATGTAAATATAATACTTCAGTGTATACCTGTAGCTTGTCCTCCATTCTCTTATGTGGTATGGAGTCTTAAAATCTTACCATGGAATTCTCAAATGTAATAATGCCTTTGTAGTATTTATCAATTAATACTAGATTTATTTTTATCAACTAATACTAGAATATCATTTATCAACTAATGCTTATTGTAACTTATCAACTAATGCTAGATATTTCTAAATGCACCTTCACTATGTCTGCAAACACAGGGCATGCCTCATATTTCAACCTCTTTAATGTCCATGCAGTGCTGAGAAATATTTGTCTAAAATCATATTTGATGATTTAATGATCAATTTCCTGGTGTTATTCAAAGGCTTATGGAATTAATCCAGACATATTTTTACATCCCAGGATTGATTATTTAGAGTTCCACAAGTTACTAGTCTAGACAGTAAATAGAGTGAACAAGTGAGAAGTCTTTTTTCTTTTAATTTCCATTGACGTGAGTGTGGGAAAGTTTGAGATTTTCTCTTTATGTTTATTTGTCCTCTGGGTTTATACAAATTTTTCGTAGCCCTTGCTAATTTCTTTTGGAATATTTCCATTTTTCATGTTAAATTGTGACAGCTTTTAAAATATTATCTACATTATTCCATCATCAGTTTTAGACATTTCAAATAGCTTTCTTCAATCTATTTTTATGCAACTTATATATACTCATTATAGCAAATCCAGGCAATAGAGCAATTTGAATAGAACTGCCTTTTCTTGAATAATGAGAATATAGAGAACATTGTTTGTTGGCTGCTGAATAATCAGCATATTGTAAAGAGTCAGGATCAAAATATGTAATTTATAATATGCATTTTTAACATGAGATGTGGATTCTAAGCAGAAACACCTTTAGAGACAGATAAGAAGGTCCATGTCCTGGGCTTTATGCTCTAGGAATCCCACTGTGGCTCTCCTTCGGCTGAACTCTTCCCCATGGAGCAAGGAGTCCCTATGTCCAAATTAGCTGCAAATCCAAGGCTGACATCCTCTGTAAGTCCATATTCTGGGCATTTGTGATCTTGATGTACCCTGTCCAAATTGTCCCAAGTACTTTTTCAAGGCCTAAGCAGCCCTCTTTCCTGAAACCAGGACACCATGCTCAAGAAAGTCTGTGCCACAGATGAGGGCACTTCCAGTTTTGCAGGACGGCCACATAGAGGAAGTGGATAGAGGTGGATTTGAGGCCTTCACAGTGCAATGGAGCTAAGAGTATAAAGGAGAGGGTGAAGGCCTGGGTTAGAGGTTTGAGGGATGTTTCCATACCACCATTACTTTTGTGAAAATTACAGGGCTTAGAATTTGAAAAATTCCACGAATATTAAATTCTAAGATCTATTTCCAAGTCATTATGAAGACATCAATTCATTTTATTGTATACTTTATTACTTATTTATAATATTTAAATATGTAGTAATTTGGGTTAAATTCAATTTATGCCTACAATTCTACCATACCTATCTCTAGACATAGATTTACTTCTCAAAACATGGCATTTTAGTTTGTTAGAATTTATTTATTTATTTATTTATTTATTTATTTTCCCTTGAGATGGAGTTTCACTCCTGTTACCCAGGCTGGAATGCAATGGCGCTATCTTGGCTCACGGCAACTTCCACCTCCTGGGTTCAGGCAATTCTCCTGCCTCAGCCTCCTGAGTAGGTGGGATTACAGGCACGCACCACCATGCCCAGCTAATGTTTTGTATTTTTAGTAGAGACGGGGTTTCACCATGCTGACCAGGATGGTCTCGATCTCTTGACCTCGTGATCCACCCACCTTGGCCTCCCAAAGTGCTGGGATTGCAGGTGTGAGCCACCGTGCCTGGCCTGTTGGAATTTCGAATATTGTATTTAATTAACTTAACTGCAAGTCAAATGATTATACCTGTGAATTCTCTAAAATATTTAAAGAAAACCTAATTCTAATATATTCAGACTTTTTCAGAAAATTTGGAAGGGGACACTTCCAAGTTTTTTTTTGAAAGAAGATAATAAAAATGATACAGTTTTTGTAAAAATAAAAATATTTTATAAGAATATTTATAAGACCAGAATAAGAATTATGTTTTTAAAAAATGAATATGATGTGAAAATTTGACAGCAATAATGTATTTCTAAAATTTTGACCAATATCTCTTCCATTAGAGAAAAAAAATCTAAATTTTAAGTATGAACGAAAGTCCACTTAGAGAGGGGCCCTGTAGCATTGCAACTCAGTTTTGAGGAGGTGCTACTCAGCTCGTGCTGGCCTCTCAGGAGAGGGCCCGTAGCACTGGAATCCAAGGCTTGAAAGAGGGGACGCTGCTGCTAAGGAAAACATCACCTTTTCAGTGGGACACTAGGTCCCTAAGAAGACTGTATTGTTGCAATACCAGCAAATAGAAACTATAGTTGCCACCACGGGGACTCTGGAGTGCTGTTTACAGAAACGTTGAGCTTCTAAAAAATATTCCAGGAAAAAAAAGGGTGGGGGGGGGTGGATAACATCTTACTGTTTGTTATTGCTCATAGAAAAGAAACAGTTTGCAGAGTCTAATTTTCAGCATCACAAACAGAAGAGAAGGTTAAACATGTAAATAAAAGGCAATAAGTTAATAACTAACAAGAGATATGGAGGAACTAGAATACTCACAACAATGGTGAAAAATGAACAATGTTGAAGGATTTAGAATAACTGATTAATAGACTTACAATAAAGCTGCATAATCAAGAAAGCAGGCTATTGGCATAAGGCTAGATATTTCAGTATATTAAAAAAAAATAGTCCAGAAACAGGCCTAGGCATATATGGTATTTTTATTTGGATAATGTATGGGAAAAGTTGAACCTCAACCTCCCCCTCCCTTTTTCTTTCTTTTACTTTTTTCTTTTTTTTTTTTTTGAGATGGAGTTTTTGGTTTGTTGCCCAGGCTGGAGTGCAATGGCGCCATCTCAGCTCACTGCAACTTTTGCCTCCTGGGTTCAAGCAATTCTCCTGCCTCAATCTCTCAGGTAGCTGGGAATATAGGCACCAGCCACCTTGTCCAACTACTTTTTTGTGTTTTTAGTAGAGATGAGTTTGGATCATGTTGGCCAAGTTAGTCGTCTCGAGCTCTTGACCTCAGATGATCCTCATGCCTCGGACTCCCAAAGTGCTAGGATGACAGGCATGAGTCACCATGTCCGGCCCTCAACCCCTACTTTATACCTTACACAGAAAGCAATTTGAGATGGGTTATACAGCTAGACATAAAAATTAAATCTAAACAAAGTTTCTAACATTTTTCAAGACCTAGAAATAGGCAAATATTTCTCAGAGAGGATACAAAAACCTTCTTATCTATAAAAGATAATCAGTTGGACTTCTTCAAATAAAAAAAAATGGATGAATCAAAAGGTTCTGTTAAGAAAATGAAAATGCAGGTCACAGACTGGTACTAAGTTTGCAATACGTATATCTGACAAAGAACATTTTTCAGAACATATAATGAAATTTTACAACTAAACAAAGAAAGAAAGAAAACAACCAATTAAAAAAGGGAAAGAGACTGCAAGGGAGAATT
Source organism: Sapajus apella (assembly GCF_009761245.1). Classification (NCBI taxonomy): domain Eukaryota; kingdom Metazoa; phylum Chordata; class Mammalia; order Primates; family Cebidae; genus Sapajus; species Sapajus apella. The sequence goes on from NW_022436941.1 coordinate 40,728,791, forward strand.
CGCAACAAAAGATGCAGGAGGAGGAGATCCAAGATGGCCGTTTAGGAACAGCTCAGGATTGCAGCTCCCAGTGAAAGCGCAGAGGGTGAGTGGACGCCGCGTTTTTATTGCCCACAGACTAGGAAATTCCCGGGCAGAGGTGCTCCACGCTCGCCAGCGTGGCTGTTGTGGCCAGCGCTGCTGTGCCGACCAGCGCCGCTGCTCTGCCCTGCGCGGCTGCTTTGTTGGCGCCCCGGAGCCGCGGTTCTCCGTACAAAATACACCGGTCCGGGTGCCCTTTTGGCTGGCGATTGGAGCCACGGGAAGTCGCCCATATGCCGGTTCAAAAAGGGGACTGACCAGAGAACCAGGACAGTAGATTCCAGGGCAAAAAAAAAAAAAAGAAAAAAAAGCGCCACAAACCTCAGTGCCGCTGTTTAAGCCAGCGCAGTGAGTGGCCGCAGGGGAAAACAAACAGACCCCGGCGCCTCTTCAACAGGCGACTGGAACACCAACTTAAAAAAGGCTCTGAGGCAGGGAGCCAGGCGATCAGGCTCGGCTGGCCCCACCCCCACAAAAGAACAGCAACCAGAAACTCTGGATCGAGAATTTCACAGCAAGCGCAGCTGAACCCGGGACAGTCCAGCTCTGTGGGGGAGGGGCGTCCGCCATTACCGAGGCAGTCCGCCGTTGCCCAGGCAACCCGCCATTGCTGAGGCAGCCCGCCGTTGCCAAGGCAACCCGCCACAGCAGAGACTCCGCCCCAACAGAGGCGGGCCACCATCGCCAAAGCAGTTCTAACTACACCCATATAAACAGGACTGCAGGGAAGTTCACTCGGCAGCGGGGCGCAGCCCACAGCAGCTCAGCAAAGCTGCTATAGGCCGACAGTGACTAGGCTGCCTCCTTGCTGGGCTGGGCAGGTCTGAAGGAAAAAAAGAAAAAAGAAGGCGGCAGCATAACGGAAACTCATAAATAAAGCCCTAAATCCCTGGGACAGAGCACCTGGGAACAAAAAGCAGTTTATGAGTTCTGCTGCAGCAGACCTAAAAGTACCTGCCCAGCAGCTCTGAATGAACAACAACAGAGCTCACAGCCCACCATTTGAGCTCCTATAAAGAAAAGACCGTCTCCTCAAGCAGCTCCCTGACCCCTATATATCCAAAAAGACACCTCATAGAGGAGAGATCAGATTGACACTAGGCGGGTATCCTTCTGGGACAAAGATAGAAGAAGAAGAAAACTGGTAACAACCCTTGCTGTTCAACAGCTGCTGCAGGTGAACCCCAGGCAAGCAGGACCTGGAGTGAACCTCAGCAGACCTACAGCAGAGGGGCCAGACTGTCAGAAGGAAAACCAAGAAGCAGAAATAACCTCATCATCAACAAACAGAACGTCAATCTGAAAGATTTGAGACCCAATCTGAAAGCCAGCAACTACAAAGTCGTCAGGTGGATAAATCCTTAAGGATGGGAAGAAACCGGCGCAAAAAGGATGAAAACACCCAAAACCAGAACACCTCTCCTCCTAAAAGGGATCACAACTCCTCGCCAGCAAGGGAACAAGGTTGGATGGAGAATGAGTGTGATGAAATGACAGAATCAGAATTCAGAAAGTGGGTAGTAAGAAACTTCTGTGAACTTAAAGAACATGTTCTAACCAAATGCAAAGAAACTAAGAACCTTGAAAAAAGATTTGACGAAATGCTAACAAGAATGGACAAAATAGAAAGGAATATAAGTGAATTGATGGAGCTGAAAACTGCAACACGAGAACTTCGTGAAGCATGCACAAGTATCAACAGCCGACTTGACCAAGCAGAAGAAAGGATATCAGAGGTCGAAGATCAACTCAATGAAATAAAATGGGAAGGCAAGACTGGAGAAAAAAGGGTAAAAAGGAATGAACAAAGTCTCCAAGAAATGTGGGACTATGTGAAAAGACCTAATCTACGTTTGATAGGCGTACCCGAATGCGACGAAGAGAATGAATCCAAGCTGGAAAATACTCTGCAGGATATTATCCAGGAAAACTTCCCCAACCTAGCAAGGCAGGCAAACATTCAAGTCCAGGAAATACAGAGAACACCACAAAGATATTCGTCAAGAAGAGCAACCCCAAGGCACATAATCGTCAGATTCACCAGGGTCGAAATGAAGGAGAAAATACTAAGGGCAGCCAGAGAGAAAGGTCGGGTTACCCACAAAGGAAAGCCCATCAGACTCACAGCAGATCTCTCAGCAGAAACCCTACAAGCCAGAAGAGAATGGGGGCCAATATTCAACATCCTTAAAGAAAAGAACTTTCAACCCAGAATCTCCTATCCAGCCAAACTAAGCTTCATAAGTGAAGGAAAAATAAAATCCTTTGGGAACATGCAAGTACTCAGAGATTTCGTCACCACCAGGCCAGCTCTACAAGAGCTCCTGAAAGAGGCTCTACACATATAAAGGAACAACAAGTACCAGCTCAACTAAAGGGCAAAACAGCCAGCTAGCACCAAAATGGCAGTATCAAATTCACACATAACGATATTAACCCTAAATGTAAATGGACTAAATGCCCCAATCAAAAGACACAGACTGGCAAATTGGATAAAAAGACAAAACCCATCGGTGTGCTGTATCCAGGAAACCCATCTCACATGCAAGGATACACAAAGGCTCAAAATAAAGGGATGGAGGAAGATTTACCAAGCAAATGGAGAGCAAAAAAAAGCAGGAGTTGCAATTCTCATCTCTGATAAATTAGACTTTAAAGCAACAAAGATCATAAGAGACAAAGAGGGACATTACATAATGGTAAAAGGATCAATGCAACAAGAAGAGCTAACGATCCTAAATATATACGCACCCAATACAGGAGCACCCAGATACATAAGGCAAGTTCTTAATGACTTACAAAGGGACTTAGACTCCCACACAGTAATAGTGGGAGACTTTAACACCCCATTGTCAACATTAGACAGATCAACCAGACAGAAAATTAACAAGGATATCCAGGACTTGAACTCAGACCTGGACCAAGCAAACCTAATAGACATTTACACAACTCTCCACCCCAAATCCACAGAATATACATTCTTCTCAGCACCACATCACACCTACTCTAAAATTGACCACATAATTGGGAGTAAATCACTCCTCAGCAAATGCAAAAGAACGGAAATCGTAACAAACAGTCTCTCAGACCACAGTGCAATCAAGTTAGAACTCAGGATTCAAAAACTAACTCAGAACCGCACAGCTTCATGGAAACTGAACAACTTGCTCTTGAATGTTGACTGGATAAACAATGAAATGAAAGCAGAAATAAAGATGTTCTTCGAAACCAACGAGAATGAAGACACAACATACCAAAATCTCTGGGACACATTTAAAGCAGTATCTAGAGGAAAATATATAGCAATAAGTGCCCACATGAGAAGCAAGGAGAGATCAAAAATTGACACCCTATCGTCAAAACTGAAAGAGCTAGAGGAGCAAGATCAAAAAAACTCAAAGTCTAGCAGAAGACAAGAAATAGCTAAGATCAGAGCAGAACTGAAGGAGATAGAGACACAAAAAACCCTTCAAAAAATCAATAAATCCAGGAGCTGGTTTTTTGAAAAGATCAACAAAATAGACAGACCACTAGCCAGATTAATAAAAAAGAAAAGAGAGAATAACCAAATTGATGCAATAAAAAACGATAAAGGGGATATCACCACAGATTCCACAGAAATTCAAACCATCATCAGAGATTATTACAAACAACTCTATGCACACAAACTAATAAACCTGGAAGAAATGGATAAATTCCTGGACACTTGCCTCCTGCCAAGCCTAAACCAGGAAGAAGCCGAAACCCTGAACAGACCCATAACAAGGTCTGAAGTTGAGGCAGCAATTAAGAGCTTACCACCCAAAAAAAGCCCAGGTCCAGATGGGTTCACAGCTGAATTCTACCAGACATACAAAGAGGAGCTGGTACCATTTCTTCTGAAACTATTCCAAACAATACAAAAAGAGGGAATTCTTCCCAAATCATTTTATGACACCAACATCATCCTGATTCCAAAACCCGGCAGAGACTCAACAAGAAAAGAAAACTTCAGGCCAATATCCATGATGAACATAGATGCAAAAATCTTCAATAAAATACTGACAAGCCGATTGCAACAGCACATCAAAAAGCTTATCCACCATGATCAAGTAGGCTTCATCCCGGGGATGCAAGGCTGGTTCAACATACGCAAGTCTATAAACGTAATTCACCACATAAACAGAACCAAAGACAAAAACCACATGATTATCTCAATTGATGCAGAGAAGGCCTTTGACAAAATTCAACAGCCCTTTATGCTAAAAACACTCAGTAAGCTAGGTATCAATGGAACGTATCTCAAAATAATAAAAGCTATTTATGACAAACCAACAGCCAATATCATACTGAATGGGCAAAAACTGGAAGCATTCCCCTTGAAATGTGGCACCAGACAAGGATGCCCGCTCTCACCACTGCTATTCAATATAGTATTAGAAGTTCTAGCCAGAGCAATCAGGCAAGAAAAAGAAATAAAGGGCATTCAAATAGGAAAGGAGGAAGTCAAATTGTCTCTATTTGCAGACGACATGATTGTATATCTAGAAGACCCCATCGTCTCAGCCCCAAACCTCCTGAAACTGATAAGCAAGTTCAGCAAAGTCTCAGGATACAAAATCAATGTGCAAAAATGACATGCATTCCTATACACCAGTAACAGACTTAAAGAGAGCCAAATCAAGAACAAACTTCCATTCACAATTGCCACAAAGAGAATAAAATACCTAGGAATACAACTAACAAGGAATGTAAAGGACCTCTTCAAGGAGAACTACAAGCCACTGCTCAACGAAATAAGAGAGGACACAAACAGATGGAGAAACATCCCATGTTCATGGTTAGGAAGAATCAATATCGTGAAAATGGCCATACTGCCCAAAGTAATTTACAGATTCAATGCTATCCCCATCAAGCTACCAATGACCTTCTTTGCAGAAATGGAAAAAACCACCTTAAACTTCATATGGAACCAAAAGAGAGCCCGCATAGCCAAGTCAATTCTAAGCAAAAAGAACAAAGCGGGGGGCATCACACTACCAGACTTCAAACTATACTACAAGGCTACAGTAATCAAAACAGCATGGTACTGGTACCAAAACAGAGATATAGACCAATGGAACAGAACAGAGGTCTCGGGGGCAACACAACATATCTACAACCATCTGATCTTTGACAAACCAGACAAAAACAAGCAATGGGGAAAGGATTCCCTGTCCAATAAATGGTGTTGGGAAAGCTGGCTAGCCATGTGCAGAAAGCAGAAACTGGACCCCTTCCTGACACCTTACACTAAAATTAACTCCAGATGGATTAAAGACTTAAACATAAGACCTAACACCATAAAAACCCTAGAAGAAAATCTAGGCAAAACCATTCAGGACGTAGGTGTAGGCAAGGACTTCATGACCAAAACGCCAAATGCATTGACAACAAAAGCCAAAATAGACAAATGGGACCTAATCAAACTCCACAGCTTCTGCACAGCAAAAGAAACAATCATTAGAGTGAATCGGCAACCAACAGATTGGGAAAAAATTTTTGCAGTTTACCCATCTGACAAAGGGCTGATATCCATAATTTACAAAGAACTAAAGCAGATTTACAAGAAAAAAACTAACAAGCCCATTCAAAAGTGGGCAAAGGATATGAACAGACACTTCTCAAAAGAAGACATACGTGAGGCCAATAAACATATGAAAAAATGCTCATCATCACTGGTCATCAGAGAAATGCAAATCAAAACTACACTGAGATACCATCTCACGCCGGTTAGAATGGCGATCATTAAAAAATCTGGAGACAACAGATGCTGGAGAGGATGTGGAGAAATAGGAACACTTTTGCACTGTTGGTGGGAGTGTAAATTAGTGCAACCATTGTGGAAGACAGTGTGGCGATTCCTCAAGGACCTAGAAATAGAAATTCCATTTGACCCAGCAATCCCATTACTGGGTATATACCCAAAGGATTACAAATCGTTCTACTATAAGGACACGTGTACACGAATGTTCATTGCAGCACTGTTTACAATAGCAAAGACCTGGAACCAACCCAAATGCCCATCGACGATAGACTGGATAGGGAAAATGTGGCACATATACACCATGGAATATTATGCAGCCATCAGAAACGATGAGTTTGGGTCCTTTGTAGGGACATGGATGAACCTGGAAACCATCATTCTCAGCAAACTGACAGAAGAGCAGAAGATCAAACACCGCATGTTCTCACTCATAGGCGGGTGTTGAACAATGAGAACACATGGACACAGGGAGGGGAGCACTACACACTGGGGTCAGTTGGGGGGAAATAGGGGAGGGAGGGTGGGGGGTGGGAAGCTGGGGAGAGATAGCAAGGGGAGAAATGCCAGATGTAGGTGATGGGGAGGAAGGCAGCAAATCACACTGCCACGTGTGTTCCTATGCAACAATTTTGCATGTTCTTCACATGTACCCCAAAATGTAAAATGCAATAAAATAAATAAATGGGAAAAAAAAAAAAAGATACAGGAATGGCTAATGACCACAGGAAAGACCTTCAAGAATATTAGCCATAAGAAAAATGTTAATGAAAATCTCAGTGAGTTACCATTTCATCTTTACTGACTTAACTAAAATTTAAAAGGCTAACTACTCCAAATTTTACTGGTGAGAATAGGACATAGATCAGCTGGAACTCTCATACGTTGCTGGTAGGTGTGTGAAATGGCAAAATTACCTTGAAAATTATTTAGCACTTTCTCATAAAGTTAAATACAAATCAAAGCTACCAAACAGAAATTCTACTCCTGGAATCCATGTAATAGATACTCCACTAGCAATTCTTCTGTATAGCAGATGCTTTTGAGTATTCTGGAGCTTGTAATGTGGAATTCCACCAAAAATGTACAGGAATATTTATACCTGCCTTATTCTTAATAGCTAAAAACTTGAAACAAGTAAATTTCCAGTGCATTTCACTTTATATAAGTTTTTAAAATAAAAATTTTAAACAAAAGTAAGATGTCATTATAAGCATACAATCTGACTCTCTCTTCTTTATTCTTATCCAGACCACTAAGATTTTTCTTCTTCATACAGCAAAACATTTTTACATTGCTGATAATCTTATTCAAAATCAATTCGATGTTGTTAAATGACAGTTACCCATGAAATTGAAATTACTTAAAAATTTGTCATGAGTGGGAGGGAAAGAAGTACTGTGGACATTTGAGTTAGGTCAGCTGTACCAATTTTACTCCAATTTCACCCTGTTCAATCCTGATATGAAGTTGTCATATTGAAATCTGAGAATAAAATATTTGTAGATCGCTCTTAGCAGATTAAAAAATGAGTGCGTAGACATCATAACAGCAGGAAACAACCTCAGATGAGACCAGCATCCAGACAATGAATGATTGCTGGAGAATCTGGACCACTGAAGAAGCCATCCTTTCAGATGAGTTTACATTTGTCAAGATGGATTTCTTTCACTAAGAAAAAGTCAGGATTTTCTCATCAATGTTTACCATGGATATTGGCCTGAACTTTTTTGTTGTTGTTGTGTCAGGGACATGGATGAAGCTGGAAACCCTCATTCTCGGCAAACTAACATAGGAACAAACAAACACCGCATGTTCTCACTCATAAATGGGAGTTGAATAATGATAACACAGACACAGAGAGGGTACTATTACACACCAGGTCCTGTCGGTGGGGGGAAGTAGGGGCCTGGGGGAGGGATAGCATTAGGAGAAATACCTAATGTAGATGACGAGTTGATGGATGCAGCAAACCACGATGGCACATTTATTCCTATGTAACAAACCTGTACCTTCTGCACATGCATCCCAGAGCTTAAAACAAAAAAAATTTAAAAAAAAAAAAAAAAAAAAGCAAAGAAAAAAAGTCAGGCCGGGCAAGGTAGCTCGTGCCTATAATCCCAGCATTTTGGGAGGCTGAGGGGGGTGCAGATCACCTGAGGTCAGGAGTTCGAGACCAGCCTGGTCAACATGGTGAAACCTTGTCTCTAATAAAAATACAAAAATTAGCCAGCCATGGTGGCTCGTGCCTGTAATCCTGCTACTTGGGAGGCTAAGGCAGGAGAATTGCTTGAACCCAGGAGGCAGAGGTTGCAGTGAGCCATAATTGGACCATTACACTCCAGCCTGAGCAACAAGAGTGAAACTCCATCTCAATAAAAAATTATAATAAAATAAAAGTCAAACATTCCCCCCCTCCCAGGAAAAGAAAGGAACATAAAATTAATCTAATGCTTAGGAACAATACGCACAGACATCTACATTTATTTACAGAAAGTAGAATGGACTTGAGAAGTAAAAATAGATAGAGCCTTTCTCATTCTTGTTTCTTCTTTCAAGTAACCCTGGCTGAGCCCCAAGCGCTGGAAAGAACATTGTGGAAATATTTTCCATTAAATATAAATCCCACTTGAATTTCAAAAATTCAAATCATTCTATCTTCTTTTTAACAACATTCACAATTCTGTTATACAACTTGTAAAACTTGTGGTTTATCTAAAAGCATATAATTATACATGCACCTATTGAAGTTTGGAGGTAAAAATACCAATCCCTGGAAATTTCCTCTATTTTAATCTATTAAGCCTTTAGTATTTTCTGAAGTAATGTAATTACTTTCAAGGGGTATAGAACATTTTAAGGTTTTAAAAATTGGCGAAAGCATAGAATCAAAGCAAATCCATGTATATCTGTGTTCAGGTGGGGAAGGATAATAAAGCGTAATTCAGAATTGAAAGGAACAGCAGTCATAATTAAACCAGGTAAAATTATTACTTTTTGGAAATTTATTTTAAAAGTAACTACATATTTGAAGAATCCCAGGCAAGTGAGAAATCTTGATTAAAAAATCTTCATAATAAGTGTCTCTCTATGAATAATATTATGTTCTTCTGACTTCCCTTTGTTGAATACTTAATATTATGCCACTTTCTGCTTAGTGCAAAAATTTAAAATTTCTTCAAAGAAATAGAATAATAGACAGCACATGTAGTTGCTTAAGGCATTTATTCATCACCTCAAAACAAGGTAAAAGGGGCGTGCAAATATATATCATGCTAACATAACAGGAAAATATATCTAAAATTTGACAAGTAAATTAAGGGTACTTTAGATTGGGACTTTATTTTCATTATGAGTTAACAAAAAAATCCCATATTTTTAATAATGAGTAAACACAAGATTACATTTCCAAGAAATGAAATTTTACTGGAAGATTGAAACCATATATTGTCCAATTATCAGCAATAATTATGCTGAAATATTGTACATTGTATTAAAAAATCTCCTGTATTATTGGTGAGACCAGCTCCCAATACAACAACATGGGTTTAAGATCTCTCAAAGTGATCAAGTGGTCTGTGAAAAAGAAAGAGGGACAAGGAAAAAGTTTTCCTTAAAGCTGGGCCCAGGGGAGACACCACATAATGCTGCTCCGTGGATGTCTGACATTCCCCTGAAAACCTCATTTTATTGTGCTCTTTCAATAGAGAAGGGGGAGCAAGGTTATGCAAAGTTTCAGTGATAATTATACAAAAAGAATACATTTGCAAAAACTGGCGCACAAAAATCACAATGTGGTATTATAAAAGCAGAACAATGTAAAGATAACTTTCTGTGTGTCAGCATAGAAACCATACACCTTAGCAAGATTGTACGTTAAATATAAACTTAGGATTATCAGCAAGAACATATTGGGCTCACAGCTACAGGAGGAACAGGATCTGACACAGGACAACCAGCCTGACCACAAAAACTGCAGGAGGAGGGGGCCTCCATGCAGGCCTGGAGGAGCAGTGGGTGAACAAAGACTTTTACATCCTTATCTCAACCACAGAGGCAGACGCCCCTCATGCGTCCGTCCGTTTATAGGCTCTCCATGAGGGTTACATTCCCTTTCCAGGGCCCTAATCAATATGCCTTTCCTGGGAAAGGAATCTACTTAATAAGCCTCTCCATTTCACGTCCGTTTATAGGCTAATAAGCCTCTTCATTTCACGTCCATTTATAGGCTCTCAGCAATGAGAAGCTTATTACGCACTGCCATCTCTCTCCGGCAGGCAAGCTATGTGGTTAGTCCCTCTCACAGAGTTCCTGTTTTTACCAGAAAGGTTCAGCAGAGCCAAAGTTACAAGTTGCAGCTCAGCAGAGTCAAAGTTACAAGTTACATCTCTGCAGAACCAAAGTTACACGTTACATCTCAGCATTTCATGTTATCCTTCCTTTTCTCAAATATAATCGATACAGAAAGTAACAAGCATCTCAAAGCAAATAACTCATTTTGGGGAAACCAAATTCTAAGAGAATTTATAGGTTAAAAAGCGACAACAATTTTCTCTTATTATTTCAGGTAGCTTGGGTTTTGCCAATTCTTCCAGAAGCTTGGGGTTGCTCAGTCACCACAGAGGGGTTCAGAGTATTCCCAGTGCTGTATCCCATAAATATAAATACCTATTGTTTACCCATAAATTAAAAATATAAAAAAATATGCTATAAGTAAACCTGATAAACTGTGATATTCATATTGGATAACAATTTACCTTATTTATTTATTGGAGATGATTATTTAAATGTTTTCATTTTAGAATCTTGTACATTTTCATTGACTCTAAATGTCCAATTTCTGAATAAAGGCTAGGTAATGATTCTCTATTTCAGTGGAACCAAATACACACTTAAAGTCCATGAACATATACTGCACACTTATAAAATGTTGAGACATACTGAAGATTCAATAAAAGGACCAATTTCTTAAAAAGATTGCCTTATAATCACACATAAAAGAATCCTACTTGTATACCGAATAGCTGATATATTCATATACTAAAGCCGATGATGAGCACTCTTCAATTTTTCACTTAATCTTTAAGCAATGTCATTATGTAGGTTCTTATTCTATAACAATTTTGTTGATGAATAAACTGAAGCTTGAAAGTTGTTAAAAATTGCTCAAGGATATGACTAGAGGGAGATAGAGCGAGATTCAAATCAGATCTTTGTTTTTCTCTGCATTAATTTTCTATTGCTGCTGTAACAAATTGTCATATATTTACTGGCTTAAAACAATACAAATGCATTATCTTATAGTTCTGTAGGTTTAAAGTCCTGCCTGAGTCTCCATTAGCTAAAATAAAGTTATTAGCAGGGCTATGTTACTTTCTGGAGGTTCTAGGAGAGACTGTTTCTTTGCTTTTTTCTGCTTCCATAGAGTGTCCACAAGCACTCCTTGGATTTCTGGCCCCATTCCTCCAACTTCAAAGTCAGAAACATCGCTTTTTTTCTGACTTTTACTTTGTAGCCACATCTCTCGTTGACTCCTCAAATCTTCCTTTTTCTTCCACTTGTAGGAACACTTGTGATTGTTCAGAATAATCTTCCTATTTTAATGTCAATGAATTAGCAAACTTAATTACATCTACAGCCTTAATTCCCCTTTGCCATGTAATGTAACATATTCATAGTTCTAGGAATTGGAATGTAGATATCTTTGGAGAGGCCATTACCCTGCCTACCATACATGAAACCACACTCTTAATCATTATACACAGTGCTTCTTGACCTAGCCCATATGTGGTAATGGTGACACTTGTAAAATGATACCAAGGGATTTCCCATTTAAGCTGCAAGAAAACATGATAGTCATTTCTTGATAGTCTGTAAGTTATCTTCAGACAGGATTTAGCCTTTGTCAACTTAATTTTTCTGTTGAAAACCTTATTTCACAAACCAATTTTTTTTTCTCTTGACAAATATGAAAAGGAAGGAGATAGAAAGACGCTCAAATAGACATCCACAGCAGGTAGACAGCACAATTTTCAGTATCAACAAAGTCCTACTTCTAAGAAAATAATCACTAGGGTTTCATTTCTCTAATGTTCATTTGTAGCCTATTCATGTAGACACCCTCCTATAAAGTAGTTCAAATAAATATAAACATACCCAGTAAGCAGACCTGTGTAAGTAACAACAGAAAACTCCATATCACAGGTATATGCACAAAAGGAGGACAAGTTTGTATGATGCAGCTATGCTGAAGTAGAGAAATGGGATTTGTGAAAATACAATGTGCCATCAAGAAAAAAAAAATCAAGTTGTCGTAATAAAAGAGAATGCCATTTGAGTAGCTCTGTTTTAATTTTAAGTTCACATGCAAAAGAGATGTTTACTTTTTGAAAATTGAATTGTCAAGTGAAGTGTAACAATAGAAGATTGAGAGCTAAATATTCAGAAATTATCTAGCCAATTCAGATTCCTAAGTATTACAGTGTTTATTGTACTTAATCAATACTTCAATACTTTCTACATGTAAAATTCAGTGTTAAAAGAACGCGTTAAATTCAAGGAGAAGTAATAAATGCCAAACACAATTACAAATGAACTTGATTCAAGTTATCATGTGTTATAGTTAAAAAGAAATGGACGATGTCAACAAGCACGCTCAAATTAACTATGTGATCTTGAACCACCGCAGAACTTCTCTGTCCCCCCCAAAAAAAGTTTCCTGCCTGTAAATGTAGGGGGTTAGATTTTAGTGGTTCTCAAACATCAGCATGCTTCAGATTCACTAATAAAGTTTGTTAGCACCCAGATTGCTGGTCTCCAGCCCTAGAATTCCTAACACAACTCTGGCGTGGGGCTCCGAAATCCACATTTTTAATAAGTTCTCGAGTGATGATGATACGCTAATCAAGGGTCTCTCTTGAGGCATGGTAATAAATTAGTGATATCTTTCAGTGGTTGGGAGAGGGGGTCAGAATCACTGCATATGCATTATTCTCCCACCCTTTCTTTCCCTTCTTCCCTTCTCTAAGTGATTCTTGTGGTTTTTCATAGTCAGCCAAGAATCAGTGGGTAATGTGATTATTTTAGCCAAATAGTTATTTAAATCTATGTTTATACTTAAATTACATGTGGAAATATTTTCAATCAAAGAAAGAAAGGAAAAGAAAAAGAGAAAAGAAAAAAATTTAATTTTCACAGAGTTCTTACCATGTACCTTGAACTGTGATAGATGACAGATGAAAATTGTAAGAATCATAAGAATTCTACTGTAAAAAGTTTAACAGGTGACCGACTGCCATAAGACAAACCAATGTAATACTGACAGAAAAGAAACAGAAGAAACCAGATCTTAGAGTCATTAAGAAATTTAGGCTATCCTTAAAAAAAAAAAAAAAGTGTATGACAAGCAATGATTAGTTGGCAAACTCTGGTTTGCCAACTAATTCAAATAGTAAACCAATTGAATAGCATATACAAAGCATCTTAGAAGCAACTTAATGATGCTGTATAAATGACAGTAGTCATAAGGATAGAAACACGGAAAATGAAACACACAGAGCCCTCTCAAAGTCTCATCCTGGTTTCAAAAAATGTGGTCTCTATGGCAGCTCCTTAACAACTGTGTATCTGCTATGCATCAGCACTGTAAGGTGAGTTTCAAAGGAACACATAATGATCTGCAGGCCCTCTGAAAATGCAACTGCCTTGTAGTCTGCAAAGCATCTAATGTATAGTGAGCAAACAGTCCTCAACTTCTACCATTTGTAAGGGTCAGAAATATCAAAATATGCTTCCAATTAATTAGTCAAGTGTGAGAAAAAGTAGTGTATTCATTTGAATGGTAAAATTCTTGGGTTTTCATCCTATGTAGGGAAGAAGGAAATAATCTCAATGTTTTAGACAAGATGAACTCAATACAATAATGCAGCCCTAATGAATTTTACATACAAGACTTTTTTAGAATTCCTAAGATCACCATGGCAGCTTCTCATTAGTGTCTTTCTGTGGTTACCATGCAATCTCAGTAACAAAATAGTGTGCTGAAGTAGCAGGCCAAGGTGGCACACCAAGGCATGCAAACTCCTTCATTTTTAAATTACAGATTTAGAAAATGTATTTGTGTACGCCCAGGAATGAAGGGATCATTTCATATATCAGGGAGTTTGCCAGATACATAAAGACCACTCCACATTCTCTACCATTTCCTCAACCACATCTTTATCTTTAACTACAAATAGAAAAAAAGTTATGAGAGAAACATGGTGTTTCTTGAATTTAGGCTAGTCTGGATAACAGAGGCTTAAACGTCAATTGGGAGGAAAAAAAGAGAAACGATTCTGTAGAAATGAAGAAATAAAAGTTTTTGAAAATTGTCTAAATTTTTCTGGTTGTCTACAATTGTGTAACAATTTTCTAATGAGTAAATAATTAATGTATCACTTAAACAACATAACAAAAATCACTTTAAATAGTTGAATGATTGGAAATCGTTAACTTCAATCCCTTGGAAATAACATCCAAGGGCTTGACTTAAATTATAAATGAGTCATATCTATTTATTTATTTATAGTCTCATTCATTATCTTCCAGTAATTTCATTCCAAAATAATCTTGCAATCTACTTGCTGATGTCATCCTGCTACTGCCCATAACCTAGTTGCTTTAGTTCTCTGGGAAAAATGATCCTTCCCCGCAACTGTTGCCACCTACGGCTGTTTAAGTGTGTACCCACACACAATGATATTCTCCTTAAGTCTCTCTCACTGTGTATATCCATGCATTCCCTGACCTCCCTGAGAGTTTGCATATTAATTTAAACTCAACTGGTAATCAACTCATTAAACTCTTTTTACCCTGCCAGCCTAATTTGTTTGATTCCTTTAATTTCCAGCCTCGACTACATTTTGTCTTTGCCTGTAGGAGGATCTTAATTGCAATGGCAGTCACATCACCTTCATTTTTCTTCCATATACCCTCTCCTTTTTCTAGGAAACCCTTTTTAGTACTTATAGTTTACAAATCAGACATTCATATCTAACATAACATCCTTCAAATCAAAATATCAATGTTCTTTAAAAGTAGCAATTTTCTCTTTTTGGAGGAGAAAAGTGAAGGAGTTAAATGAGTCCAGAAGATGAAACTGAGCAGAACATACCTGATGTTCTTATGGGAAAAGAAACTAACAGGTCTGAGCAAAAACAGAAATAAAACTTCCACTATCTTTCAACTTAAGAGTAGAGTTCTGAACACAAAGACAAAGCACAATGGATTATCTCAAGTTTTATCTGAAGTGGTAAGGAGATGTTACTCCATATTGATAATGTGGCAAATCTTTTACAAAAGATTACCAAGGAAGAAGATAACAAACGTTCAAGATATGGTTTTGTTGTTCCAATATAAAGTAAAAAATTTCAATGTATTACAAATTAAAGTTGCCCCACCATATCTTGTGTTATTATTCATAGGTGGATTCAACCAACTACAGATTTAAAAATATTTGGAAAAAAATGTATTTGTTCTGAACACGTAGACACATTTTTCTTCTCGCTATTCTCTAAACAATAGCATGCAACAACTATTTACATAACTATTACATTGTATTAGGTATTATAAATAATCTAGGGATGGTTTCCAATATACAGGAGGATATGCATAGGCGATATGCAAATACTATGCCATTGTATATCACAGACTTGAGCATTTGTGAATTTTGGTAAGGGAAGTTCTAGAACCAATCCCTCAGAGATACCAAGGCATAGCTGTAATATTTTGTATCATTATACTTAGTTTACATAAAACCTTCAGTTAAAATTATAACTATGTATGTAATTACAATTATATATATAAATATAAAATTAATTATTAGTGACTTAGTTCTGAAAGACACAGAAGTAAAATATTTTTAATAGATTAGCATTATGTAGAAATATTTGGTGAATACATTATTATATGGTATTTGTCACTAATTAAAATCCAAGCAGGTTTCCAACTAGAAAATATATGTCAATGTGCTTTGAGATTAATATTTTACCACATTATTTCCAAAAATTTGATGATTAACAGAAATTTTAATAATTTGTCACTACAAACAGAAATAAACATGCTAACTTTCTAATTAGTAACATATCCAACTCAGATTTTTGGAAGATCATTAAATTTATTTTGCAGATATGTCTCCTAATGGATATATGTAGTAGCTGGATATGTGGATGGCTAAACTGGGGGAAAATGCACCCATAGAAAGATAATATCAAAAGCTTTATTTTTATTTATTTATTTATTTTTGAGACATCTTCTCACTCTGTTGCCAAGGCTGGAGTGAAGTGGCACTATCTCAGTTCATTGCAACCTCCCCCTCCCAGACATAAGCAATCCTACTTTCTCAGGTTCCTGAGTAGCTGAGACTACAGGCATGTGCCATCACACCCAGCTAATTTTTGTATTTTTTTGTAAAGACTGGGTTTCACCATGTCACCCAGTCTGGTCTCAAAATCCTGGACTCAAGTGATCAACCCACCTCAGCCTCCCAAAGTTCTGGAACTATAGATGTGAGTCACCATGCCTGTCCAGAAGGCTTTTATTGTTAAAAATATAATTTAAATCTCTTTCACTACCTCAAAACTTCAGTATAAAATTGAATAGGAAGATTGTTCATATTACAGTAATTCAAAAATTAGAAACCAGTTAGATAAACAAAAATAAAAGAAATTATTCAATATAAACTGTTTTTCAAATGAATTCAGAATAAACCAGCCAGTGAAATAACAGAAGCTATTTAAAATAAGAAACTACCAGGTAAGGACGATAATGAGAATGAAAAACAGGAAATCTAGATAAGCTTCTGAAACAGAGAAAGGAGTATGCTGTCCAAAAGAAACCCTAATTATGACCCATATATCACCCAAAGCCACACAGCAACAGTTTAAGACAAGCCTATTTACTGTATTTTCTTATATCCTTTCTTCCCATATAATCATATTTTCCCCACTCTGTAATTAAAATGGAGAAAAAATAACCTGGAAATTGATTATGTATGATTTCATCTTTTAAAAATAGGCAATTTAAAAAATTTATCCTGTGATAATATTAAGTAGTAAAATTTATAATTTCTCCCCTATAAAAGCAGTACCCACTTGGTATGTGCTTTTCTTTTTAATCTTTATGTGGCTGTAAGGAAATTATGTTAGTTTTCTGGTTCCCAATCCCCCATCAATAAAACGAGATATTATGTCTCCTTACATGAAAGATAGTTATGTACCGCCACATTAAAATTGATAAGATGTGCCAAGAGCTCTGGAGGAGAGCATGTCTACCTATGAAATATTCAGTATGATGTGGTAGGCACCTGAGTTTTTATTTTTAATAAAGTTGCTGACATGAAACACCAATCAGGAAGACTATCATTCCATTGCCTCTTTTCATTTATTTATTTATTTTTTGGCAAGTTGAGAAAATGTCTTAAAAATAAATCAAACAATGCTGGTATGAGTACAGTGTGTTTACAACTAATTGATCACAGCCAGTTTACAGACTTACTTGTTCTTTCTTCACTCCCACTGCTGCACTTGACTAGCCTAAAAAAAAATTTAAGGAAAAATAATAAACATGATTTAATTGCTAAATGACCTTTACTTTAGCCATCTGAAGGCAAAATTTTCAATGATTTTTTTTCCTCCAAAGTATATGTAATGGAAATTGGAAACTGTAGTAGATAATTTTATGAGTTCTGAAAACACAAATGTATACTAAAATCAGTGATAAAATATGAGTTGAAATATGACACAATGGAGGTGTATGCAGAGTCTGGTGTGGTCAACGCTCTGTGAAAGGCACCTGTTCAGTAGATACATGCTGGTCGACCAAAAACAGAACTATGGTTGTTCTTGCTATCCCTTTAACATACGTCAGAAACTCTCAGCACACACAAGCTGAATCCAGACAACAGAGCAGATTGACCTGGTCCACTAAAATGTCATTAAAATTTTTCATTACTGGTAAACACTGAATGATTCTTATTCCAAATTTGTATGTGGATTTCCAGTTTTTGAAACTGTTGTTGTTTTCATTTCGTCATGAGAATAATGATAAGGGGGAGGTGGAGAAAGAGAGGCATTCTGGTACATTTGGAAGGCATTCTACTTTCAAATGGGCAAGAATAGTCTAACATTATTTTTATCAGTTGCTGTTTAATATGATGCTTTTGCTGTTTTTCTCTCATCCAACCACCATTATCTGCCTGCTCCAGTGGTATTGGGGCTTACAACTCTCATATTAATATCATCTTGGAGAGATTAATGAAAAGTTTAATTAAATAGAAAGCATAAATGTAGCTAATTTTGACTAATTTACCTGTACCTTATTAAACTCAGTTTCCTTATTTTTAAAATAGTAACTATCAATTTCAAAGGGTACTGAGATGACTAGTTGGAAACAAATATTTAGAAATAAAATAGTAAAACCTCAATAAATATTTACCGGTAATATTTTTTACTAAGATAGAAGGACAGCAAAGAAGTAGATGGTTTTGTTGATACTAAGAGTAAAAATCACTCCATTAACTATGCAGATAAGTCAAAATGTTTTTACACATATCATAAATATAAAACTAAATAAGAATCCAAATCAACCATATGAAATAAACATTCCTGAAATAATATTATTTGGTAATCTCACAAGTAAAACAAAATGCTTAGCTTTACACTTGTATTTTATCTTAGCAAGTCAAATCAATATAATATTAGGAAAAAGTTTATAATCTTCAATATTTCAAGAACTACAATAATGTCGTTTTTTATTTCTGTACCAACCTTTTTCATATCACAAGCATGAACAGAATCAGAGTAGATACTGCAAAATCAATCTCTAGAAAATATGCTTAGAACAACTTGAAATGAGGCAGTTCTTTGAGATAATCTAGTAAAGTTGAATCTGAGAAACCTTACATTCAGAGAGGTAAAGTAATTGATCTGAGGTAGCACGAGTTATTGATAAAAGGTCAGGAACTACAATCTAGACATACCAAAATACTTAAATATAGGCAGTCCTCAGTCTGCATAGAAGTGTGTGAGCATAAAAATTACAGGGCAACATGAACGCATGCAAGGTGATCTTAATAACTGTTCTATGACTTTTAAAACTTTTTGTTATAACATTAAACAATTCTCTTGCTGTCAGTTATTTTTATAAGGAACAAAAAATACAACTAGTATTTATTTAATGCACTATATTTTAAAGCTTTAGAAACACTGAGAATTAAATCATTTTATTTCTTTGTAAATGACATAGCAAGAGTAGTTTGGACAGTGCTTTTTACCCTATAACGTATGATATGAATGGGAGAGAGCGCATCTTGCCTTTGTCTTGGCAAATTGTAATATTTCTTTGACAATCTGGATCAGCTCCAACATTCTATACTTTGCCCTTTCAATTACATGTAACATCTCCAAGTGTCCCTTTAAAGTGAAAGGTTTTTTTAATCAGTGTCTTTTGTCTGGGACTTCTTCATCCATTTTGTCACAAATACTATCTTCCTTTATATGTCAGAGATTTTTTTCCCACAGTTTCTTTGGAAGTATATCTAGAAGCTCTCAAATAGAAGCAGTGTCAATATTCCCATGGTTGACTATTTTTTTCTGAAATTCCACTATGTTGATACAAATTTCACTTCCAGTATTATCACTTTTCATTTATTTGCAATGCTTTTATCTTTCCTGGCCAATCCTCTGTTTTTTTAATCTCTTTTTTTAAAATGTCACATGAGTTTATCACTGGGTGGTAAAGAGTCAATACAAGTACATGCCTTGCCTCTGTGCATGAACTGAATAATATATATGTATTGACAATCTCCCACACTTTGAAAAGGTGATATGATTTGTCACTGATCATGAGGCAGAACTTCTATTGACACAATGATTTGTAGCAGCAAAATTTGTACTTCATGCAATGACTTAACAGTTAATATATCATAGTAACTTAAATTTGAACTATGCTGTTGGGGGACTGGTATTATTTAATCTGTAGTAATGAAATTTTGTGCAAAGCAAAAACTACCTGCATAAGAATAAGGGATTATATGGTAAATTCAATTTCAACGAACAGTTTTATGTAAAAAAATTGTTTATGGTAAAATTATTTCAGTTTCCTGGGAGTGGCCACATATTGAACTACTCATACATATTTTCAACAATTAAGAAAACTATTAACTAATTGTAATATACTTTCTAGGAAGGGAACAGAAAGAAAACCAATCCCTGTCCTCACAGTATTTACACTGTTGTGAAGGAAACAGACAATAAATAAGATAAATAGGTTATAAAATGTAGCTAATTGTAACAGCAAAGGAGAAAATAAAGTAGGGAAGTATTACATAGTATCAGGAGGTGAATAAAATTGTATGTAGGGTAATGATTTCACTGAGAATTTATTTTATTTTATTTTTTATTATACTTTAAGTTCTGGGACACCTGCGCAGGACGTGCAGGTTTGTTACATAGGTAAACACGTGCCATGGTGGTTTGCTGCACACACAACCCATCATCTACAGTAGGTATTTCTCTTAATGCTATCCCTTTCCTAGTCCTCTACCCCCCGACAGGCCCTGGTGTCTGATGTTCCCCTCCCATGTCCACGTGTTCTCATTGTTCAACTCCCACTTATGAGTTGGAGCAGAGAATCTATTTTTATAGTAAAGATTGAAGGGGAATGAGGAAATGAGACTCATGTACAGCTTATGGAGGAGCATTCCCTGAATAGTAAACAGCAAAGTTAAAGGCTGAGTTGAGCATAGGCCTGAGTATTTGGGGAATAGTGAGGAAGTTTATAAATGAGAAGCAAAATCAATGAGTGAAAAGGTGGTAACAAAGGAGAGAAGAGTGATCAGGGAGAGCCAGAATACACAGACCCTCAAATATCATACTTGCAGCTCTGGTTTTAGTGTAATTGAAATTACAATTAACAGCAAGACTGGAGCACAAGAGTAGCATAATATAAGAATAGCAGCATGTGGCTTCTTTCTTAAGGAGAGACAGAAAGGGGATCCAGGCAGAAGCAGAAAAATAGTTAAGATTCCAATGGAATAATTCAGGAAAGAATTATGAGGCTTTGGACCAGTGTGGTGGTCTTGGAATGATGGGAAATACTGTCGTTGAATTCTGTATATACTTTGAAATCAGAATTTTTTTAGTATCACAAAAGTACTTGAATGACCCTCTTATAGTGGGTTGAAAATAAGTTTGAGATAATTATTGCCTGGAAGGAGGTAGAACCCAAAGACTAACCTTTTCTAAAGAAATGTGTCATACTGTGATAACTTTTTTGCAGCATAGAATAAAATGCAAAGTTGTGAGGCTGAGAGATTTTCCTTTCAAAAGATTTACTGATCAGCAACTTGAAGACTCAAGGGCCTAATGCATAAACAGAAGCTCCTGCCTTCAAAAGTTTCCTCATAGGCATGTTTGTGTGTGTTTGTGTGTGTGTGTATAAATGTGTATCCCCATCTCTCAACTAATTCTAGTATCCAGAGAGAAAGCTTTTCAACATTTCAGTATTTATATTTTCAACATGAAACAAAAAAATGTGACTGTAGTCCAATTGCTTTACACATAGAGTTGCAAACAAATCTGAGTTATTTGTAAGGATTATATGTTCAATAGCAAATGTTCTCAATTACATGTGATGGATTTGTTTAGTCAAATTCATTTATTAGCTATTGTACTTGTGAGTAACCTTTACTTTCCCTTCCTGATACTCCCTCCCTTAATGTACTTTACTGCTAACTTTTCATGATGTCCATTTAAATAAATTCTCTCTTCTAAAGTAAATAAATGAATGTTGATTTTTGTCAATCTGAGGTAACCCATCATTTATAATTTGTCATGCCAGATTGCATCAGACATTTCATACTGACTTGGTGGAAAAGCACAACAAAATCCAAACGATTCAACACCAAACAATTTATCAAAACATGACACATATTATATGATAAAGTTCCAGGATAGACAGAGTTAAAGGCATTGTGCTGTTTAAGAAACTCATGAAACAAATGAAAATAAAAACATTTTCTTGGCCATTCTATGTTCACAAGCATATTGCCAGACACCCTGTTTATTTGGTAAGAAATTTGATATTATTGAAGTTTAACTTCTTTGATTGATTAAACATATTATACATAATATATAGTGTATACACACATAATATATATGTATATATATCAAATGTATATGTGTGTATATATGTATAGATACGTATACAGTTTCTTGCAGATTCAAAAGTTGGCTAGATTAGTTTAAGACTAGTGTGACAAGTATAGCACACAGCAATGTTTATCCATCAAGTTTACCTTGATTTTCCACAGATCTATTTCAGGCACTTACCACCTGCTAATTATGAGAAAGAAAACTTCAAAGTTCTTCTGGGTAAAATTTCAAAGTGCTTCCAAGACCAGCACATCATCAAGAAAAGTAGCTAGGCTCATTATCCAAGAATCTGTGATTGCAATGTCAAATGAAGCATTAGTTCGACTGGTTTTCACTGCGTCATGCTTTTTCCTTGGCAGTCTTCCAGCAGACACATTTTCTAGATATATATATATCCCAATATGATTTCCTTAAAACACACGTCATTTACCCTACATATTGCATATGGAAAAAAGTGAAAAATCCCATTGTACCTTAAAAAGGCATCATGTACTACATTTGCAACTTCTATGGATAGCTATCTTTATAACTTACAAATTTTAATCGTAACCAAAATAGTTATGCTTATATCATAACTAAATGGTATTAAGTATAAAATTTATAATTTACTGTAGTTAGTAGAGTTAAATTTAATTCATTCAATGCATTATGTCTGATTTCCCTTAAGTTTCAGGCAATCCTAAGAATACAATTAAATATTTAATGATGAGAAAACTGAAACACTGATACTGGGGATACAGGCACACAACATTTAATTTCAGATGTAAAGACAAATAAGTTAAAAGGTAATTGTAATTAAGTGTCATGAATGTTAATAATACGGAGGATACTGGTAGAAATGGATATCAACAGGACTTGGCCAACATTAGAGTATCAAGAAGAATTTCAAGAGATAAGAAATTTTATAGTAAGAATGAAATTGAGGTTAGAGATTGCTGGCTAAAAGTGGGTGAGGTGAATAAGAAGGAAGTTGAAAATACTTCACTGTGTTCCAAGCACTGGAAATGGAAGAATGTTTGTAACCAATAAGAGTTTTGTATGTTTGAAAATGAACCTAATTGTATGAAGAAAAGATAAATCTAAAGAGATAGAGATTGCCAAATTGTTGAGGAAGTCATATTGTGATAAAGAGTTTACATGTCATGCTGAGGACAATTGTTAGACCTTGAAACATAATACATATTTTATAAGGTATCTCTGGCTTCAAAATAGGAAAAGATTGGAAAGTGAACAGCTTTAAACTTAGGGAAACCTAATTGAAGATCATCACCACAGTTTATCTAATTTAATTACTTGCAATAAGAGGAGTACAATTAAAAAGTAAAGGCAGAGAAAATAGAAAAATATTAAAGTCAAGCACTGTAGTTTTCAAACTTTAGCATGTTAACCACCTGAAAGTCTTGGTGTAAGGCATTGCAAGGTTGATCCCAAGAGTTTCTAATCCAGAAGGTCTAGGGTAGGACCAAAGAATCTGTATTTCTAACAAGTTCCCAAGTGATGTTGATGCTTCTGAGAAGAGCTTCCTTTGAGAAACGCACATCAAAAAAGGAAGAAAACTGGGAAGACAGCCAAAAGAGTCACTATCATGAAGTCACACTTTACTTTCTCATATTATTGTTTAATATAGGGAGAGGAGTTATTCACATAGTAAATTTGAAATGAACCCAAATCATTCTAGTCCCATTAGGACTCCTAATTCTGCCTTCACAGAGATCACATTCCTTTGCAAGCTACATGTATGCAGTACTCAATCACACTTTCACAAAGTTAAGACAAGTGATAACTTTAAGAAGAAACTGAAATGAGTATTCAGTTCACTTCTAATTTATCTAGAAATCACATATATACATAACTGAATTAATTATGATTCTTGTTTCATGACACAAGCATTGCTCAATGCATGACCGAGTTTTATTTATTTTCTTTTTTAATTGGCATACAGTAATTGCATATATTTATGGGATACATAGGGAGTTTCAATATATATAATGGATAGTGATCAAATCAGAATAGTTAGCATAAACATCATCTCAAACATATATCATTTATTTGCATTGGGAATGTTTAATATTCTCCTTCTAGATATTTGAAACTATATATAATTGTTAACCATAGACATGCTACAGTGAGAGAGAATACTAGAATGTATCCCTCCTATTTAGCTGTAACTTTGTAACATTTAACAAATTACTCCCTATCTCCTCTTACACCCTACCCTTCGCAACTCCGGTATATACGTTTTACTTCTATGAGATCAACTTTATTTAACTTCTGCGTATGTGTGGGACCATGTGGTGTTCAATTTTCTGTTCCTGGTTTGTCCCACTTAATAATAAACACCAAGCCACTCACCCAAGACACTATACTCAGAGTGGTTGTAAAAGTCATAAACATAACTCACACTGGAAAAATAAAATGAGGATGTAGAGAAAGATTATCAAGTAGAATCCTTCAGTAATTGTTGCCCTGACAAGAATACCATATTGAACAATTATCTACACAAGAGAGTACCTTCATAAGAATAAAAAAATCAGGTGAGGGATCACAGCTCCTGATTTTAGCATCATATCAAGGAAAGGGGCACTGAAGAAAGTAAGGAAAGACAGTTTAAATCACCTGCACCTTCCTTCCCTATCCCCCATCAGTAGCTGCACGGCATAGAGAGAAAATCTGTGTGCTTGGGGAAGAGAGAGCAGAGTGGCTGTGGGACTTCGCATGGGAACTCAGAGCTGCACAGCTGAAAGCAGCAGGGTACACAATTCAGCCAGCAGCCATGGAGGGAGCATTTGGACTAGCCTTAGCAAGACGTAATTATGCAACCCAGCAGTTGGAACTTGAGTTCTGGTTAGCCCCACTACCACAGGCTGCAGCTCTCAGGAGTCCTAAATGAACTTGGAAGGCAGTCTAGACCTTACGGACTGTGCTTCCTGGAAAATATCTGGTGACATGCTGGGCTCAGAGCCACTAGACTTGGGGTGCACATGAGCTAATAAGACACCAGGCGGGGTGGTGTTTGCATCACTCTACTCCCAACCCCTGGCAGTGCAGCTAGCAGCAATGAGAGAGACCCCTTTCTTCTACTGTAGAGAGAATAAAGGAGAGAAAAAAAGACTTTGTCTTGCAACTTGGATACCAGATCAGCCACAGTAGAATAGAGTGTGAGGAAGAGTCCTGAGGCCCTCATTCCAGGCCCTACCTCTTAGATGACATGGTACTCACTCCCTCGAAGGGAAGAACTCAGTCCTGGCAGGTTTCATCACCTGCTGACTAAAAAAACCTTGGGACTTGAATAAACATCAGCAGTACTCAGACAATACTTGCTGCAGGTCTTGGGTGAGATCCAGGGCTATGCTGGCTTCAGATGTGACCCAACACATTCCCAGTTGTGGTGACCATGGAGAGACTCTGACTGCTTGAAGAAAGGAAAGAGAAGAGTAAAGGGGACTTTGTCTTGCAGCTTGGGCACCAGGTCGGCCATAGTGGGGTAGTGCAATAAGTAAGGGTCTCTGATTTCAGGTCTTTTCTCCTGGATGACATTTCTAGACCTGTCCTGGACCAGAGGGGAGCCTGCTGCCTTGAAGAGGAGATCCAGGTCTGGCGGCATTCACCAGAAGCTGACTGAAAAATGCTTGAGCCTTGAGTGAACATAGACAGTAGCCAGGCAGTACTCATTGTGGACCTGGGTGATGGCAGCCATAGGAGAGAAAACTTCTGCGTATAGAAAGAAGAGAACAATGTGGGGAGGATATATCCTGCAGCTTGGGTGCCAGCTCAGCCACAGTGGAATAGAGTATCAAGTATATTCCAAAGATTCCTGTCTCGAGGCCCTGCCTCCTGGATGGCATTTCTGGACCCATCCAGGGTGAGAAGGGAGCTTCCTGCCCTGTAGGAAAGGACACAAGCCTGGCTGGATTTACTACCTCCTGACTAAACAGTCCTTGGACCTTGAGTGATCACTGGCAGTAACCAGGCAGTGGTTGCCACAGGCTTTGCGCAAGACCTAATTGTGCTGGCTTGAGGTCTGATTTAGCACAGTCCCAGGGATAATGTCCGCAGGGGTAAGTGTATAACTCTTCTCTCAGCTTCAGGCAGATCAGAATGGAGTGAGAGATGTTGTTTCTTTGGGGAAAAGTAAGAGAAGAGAACAAGAGTCTCTTCCTGGTAATCCAGGAGAATCTGGATCTTACTCAAAACTATCAACGTGGTACATTCACAAGTCTACAAGAGCATTGCTGGGCTTGGGGCAGTCCCTAATGCAGATGTGGATGCAGTGTCCAAAGACTTAGATCACAACATTCAATCCCCTTTGAATACCTGGAAAGCTTTCCCAAGAAGGACTGGTACAAATAAGCCCAGACTGTGACGAATACAATAAACACCTAACTATTCAATCCCCAGACATTAATGAATGTTTACAAGCATCAAGATAATCCAGGAAATCATGACTTCACCAAACAAACTAAAAAGGCACAAGTGTCCGGTCTCAGTGTGACAGAGATATGTGAACATTAGACAGAGAATTCAAAATAGCTGTTTTGGGAAGCTCAATGATAATTCAAGATAACCCAGAGAAGGAATTCAGAATCCTAACAAATGAATTTAACAAAGATATTAATTTTTTTAAAAAAGAAGCAGAAACTCTAAGGGTGAAAATTCAATTGACACAGTTAAGAATGCATTAGAGTCTCTCAGAATGGATCAAGCAGAAAAAAAAATAGTAAGCTTCAAGACTGGCTATTTGAATTTACACAATCAGAGGAGAGAAAAGAAAAAACAATGAAGAATGATGTGCACCTACAAGATGTAGAAGATAGCCTTAAAAGGGCAAATCTAAGAGTTCTTGGTCTTAAAGGGTAAGTAGAGAGATATATCAGGTCAGAATAGTTAATCAAAGAGACGACAGAGAACTTTCCAAACCTAGGGAAAAGTATCAATATTCAACTACAAGAAGGTAATAGAAAAGTGAGCAGATTTAACCCATATAAGACTACCTCAAGGTACTTAGTAAGCAAACTCCCAAAAGCCAAGGATACAGAAATGATCCTAAAAGCAGCTAGAGAAAAGAAACAAAAGACAAAGTATCTCAAATAAGTCTGCCTGCAGATTTCTCAGTGGAAAACTTACAGGCCAGGAGAGACTGACAAGACATATTTAAAGTACTAAAGGAACAAAAAACACAACTTTTATCTTAGAATAGTGTATCTAGTGAAAGTATCCTTCAACATGAAGCAGTAAAAGTGGGGGTCGGATAAACAAAAGCTGAGAGACTCTATTAACAACAGATCTGTCTTACAAAGAAAAGTCCTTCAATCTAAAAAAAAGGACATTAACAATCAATTAGAAATCATCTTAAGGTACAACACTCACTGGTCAAAGTAAGTACAAAGACAAATAGAGACTATTATTACACTATATTTGTGGTGAGTAAACTACTCATATCTTGAGTAGAGAGACAAAAAGATGCACCTATCAAAAATAATAACTACAAAAACTTTCAAGACATAGTATGGTAAGATATAAATAGGAACAACAAAAAGTTAAAAGGGGAATTAAATTAGTGTAGATTTTTATTAGTTTTCTCTGTTTGTTAGCTGGTTATTTTGTTGTTGCAATCAGTGTTAAGTTGTCATCGATTTTAAATAACGGGTTATAAAATATTATTTGAAAGCCTCATTGTAGCTTCACAAACTTTATAATTGAGTTGCAAATAATTAAAAGCAATAAATTAGAAAATACTGCCAGAGAAAATCACCTTCACAAAATGGAAGACATGAAGGAAATAAAAATGGAAGAGAAGACCACAAAACCACCAAAAATCAAGTAACAAAATGGCATGAATAAGTTCCTACTTATTCATAACATTGAAGATAAATGGACTAAACTCTTCAATCAAAAGAAATAAAGTGGTTGAATGTATAAGCAAACAAAACCCAGTGATCTGTTGCTTTCAAGCAATATACTGTGCCTCCAGAGACACACATGGACTGAAAATAAAGGGGGAGAAAAAGATATTGCACGCCAATTGAACCAAAAAGGAAAAAGTAGAAGTAGTTGTACTTGTAACAGACAAAATAGATTTACAGATAAAACCATAAAAAGAAACAAAAGTCATTATGTGATGTTAAAAGGGTCAATTCATCAAGAGGACATGGTGATTGTAAATATACATGCACACTACACTGGGACACCCAGATATATAAATCAAATATTATTAGAGATAAAGAGAGAGACAGAATGTTGGAGACTTTGACTTTCATCAATGGAGAGATAAGAAAGACAGAAACAAGACAAATAAGCCTTTAGCTTCATCTATACTCTAGATAAAATTGACCTAATGTATATTTACAGGACAGTTATCCAGTGGCTGCAGATTACATGTTTCTTCTCAGCATATGAATCATAGGATAGATCTTTATTATACCACAGAACAAATCTGAATACAAATTAAAAAATTTAAAATTTAAATTATATCAAGTATCTTCTCTGACCACAGTGGAGCAAAACTATAAATAAATAAGAATAGAAGCTTTGGAAATTACACGAACAGGTAGGAATTAAACAATATGCTCCTGAATGACCAGTTCATCAATAAAAAAATTAAGAAGAGAATCAGAAAATTTATTAAAACAAATAATAATGGAAACACAGCATACCAAAATCTATGAAATAGAGTAAAAGCTGGATATGAAATTATGGATTGAAAATTCTTTTCTTTAAGGATATTGAAAATTGGTCCCCACTCTCTTCTGGCTTGTAGGGTTTCTGCCAAGAGATCTGATGAGAGTCTGATGGATCGTCTTTCTTTTGTGGGTGACCCGTCCTTTTTCTGTGGCTGCCCTTATCATTTTTTCCTTCATTTCAACCCTGGTGAATCTGATGATTATGTGCCTTGGAGTTGCTCTTCTTGAGGAATATCTTTGTGGTATTCTCTGTATTTCCTGAATTTGAATGTTGGACTTGCTAGGTTGGGAATGTTCTCCTGCATAATATCCTGAAGAGTGTTTTCCTGATCAATTTCATTCTCCCTGTCACATTCAGGTACACCGATCAAACATAGATTTGGCTTTTTCCCATAATCCCATATTTCTTGGAGGCTTTGTTTGTTTCTTTTCACTCCTTTTTCTCTTGTCTTCTTGTTTTATTTCATTGAGTTGATCTTCAATCTCTGATATCCTTTCTTCTGCTTGATTGGTTTGGCTATTGAAACTAGTGTATACTTCATGAAGTTCTCATGCTGTGTTTTTCAGCTCCATCAAGTCATTTATGTTCTTCTCTAAGCTGGTTATTCTAGTTAGCATTTTGTATAACCTTTTTTCAAGGTTCTTAGTTTCTTTGCATTGGGTTAGAACATGCTTCTTTAGCTCAGAGAAGTTTGTTATTACCCACATTCTGAAGCCTGCTTCTGTCAATTTATCAAACTCATTCAGTTTTGCTCCCTTGCTGGTGAAAACTTGTGATCCCTTGGATGAGAAGAGGCATTCTGGTCTTTGGCAATTTTAGCGTTTTTACACTGGTTTCTTCCCATCTTCGTGGATTTATCTACTTTTGTCTTTGAAGTTGGTGACTTTCAGATAGGGTCTCTGAGTGGACATCCTTTGTGTTGATGTTGAAGTTTGTTCTTTCTGATTTTTAGTTTTCCTTCTAATATGCCCCTCTGCTGCATGTCTGCTAGAGGTCCACTCCAGGCCCTGCTTGCCTGGGAATCACCCACAGGGACTGCAGAATAGCAAAGATTGCTACCTGTTCTTTCCTCTAGCAGGTTTGTCACTGAAGGGTACCCACCAGATGTCAGCCAGAGCTCTCCTGTATGGGGTGTCTCTTAGGATATACGGGAGTCAGGGAGCCACTTGAGGAGGCAATCTGTCCCTTATCAGAGCTCAAGTGCTGTGCTGGGAGCTCTGTTGCTCCCTTCAGAGCTGCTGGGAAGGGACATTTAAGTCTTCTGAAGTGAAACTCACAACTGCCCCTTTTCTCAGGTGATCTGTCTCAGGAAGGTGAGAACTTTATTTACAATATTCTGATGGGACACTGCCTTTTTGTTCAGAGATGCCCTGTGCAGCAGTCTTCCCACAGAGGCCTTGCTGAGCTGCCCCAGGCTCCACCGTGTTGCTGTGTAAGCTTGCTGGTGATTTTGTTTACACAGGTAAGGTTAGAACCACCTCAGCTACAAAGATAATAAAATACCTAGGAATACAGCTAACAAAGGATGTGAAGAACCTCTTCAAGGAGAACTACAAACCACTGCTCAAGGAAATAAGACAGGACATAAACAGATAAAAAAAAATTCCATGCTAATGGTTAGGAAGAATCAATATTGTGAAAATGGCCATACTTCCCAAAGTAATTTATAGATTCAATGCTATCCCTATCAAGCTACTATCGGCCTTCTTCACAGGACTGGAAAAAATCACTTTAAACTTCATATGGAACCA
This sequence comes from Sapajus apella, assembly GCF_009761245.1. NCBI lineage: Eukaryota > Metazoa > Chordata > Mammalia > Primates > Cebidae > Sapajus > Sapajus apella. The sequence continues at coordinate 40,759,279 of NW_022436941.1, forward strand.
AAAGAGAGCCCACATAGCCAAAACAATCCTAAGCAAAAAAAAAAAACAAACAAAGAAAAAGCTGGAGGCATCACGCTACCTGACTTCAAACTATACTACAATGCTACAGTGATCAAAACAGCATGGTACTGGTACCAAAACAGAGACATAGACCAATGGAACATAACAGAGGCCTCAAAAGTAATGCAACACATCTATAAATGTCTGATCTTTGACAAACCTAACAAAAACAAGCAATAGGGAAAGGGTTCCCTATTTAACAAACGGTATTGGGAAAACTGACTAGCCATATACAGAAAGCTGAAACTGGACCCCTTCCTTACACCTTAAACAAAAATTAAGTCCAGATGGATTAAAGATTTAAATATAAAACCTAGCACCATAAACACCTTAGAAGAGAACCTAGGTAATACCATTCAGGACATAGGCATAGGCAAGGACTTCATGACTAAAACACCAAAAGCAATGTCAACCAAAGCTAAAATAGACCACTGGGATGTAATTAAACTTAAGAGCTTCTGTACAGCAAAAGAAACTATCATTAGAGTGAACCAGCAATCAACAGAATAGGAAAATTTTTTGCAATCTGCACATCTGACAAAGGGCCAATATCCAGAATCTAAAACGAACTAAAACAACTTTAAAAGAAAAAAACAATCCTATCAAAAAGTGGGCAAAGGATATGAACAGACACTTCTCAAAAGAGACATTTATGCAGCCAACAAACATATGAAGAAAAGCTCATTATCACTGCTCATTAGAGAAATGCAAATAAAAACCACATTGAAATACCATCTCACACCAGTTAGTATGGCAATCACTTAAAAATCTAGAGACAACAGATGCTGGAGAGGATGTGGAGAAATAGGTATGCTTTTACACTGTTGATGGGAGTGTAAATTAGTTCAACCATTGTGGAAGACAGTATGGCAATGTCTCAAGGATCTAAAACCTGAAACACCATTTGACCCTGCAGTCCTATTACTGGGTATACACCCAAAGGATTATAAATCATTCTATTATAAAGACACATACACACATATGTTCATTGTGGTACTGTTTACAACAGGAAAGACTTGGAACCAACCCAAATGCCCATCAATGATAGACTAGAAAAAGAAACTGTGGCAGATATGCACCATGGAATGCTATGCAACCATAAAAAGGATGAGTTCATGTCCTTTGCAGGGACATTGATGAAACTGGAAACCATCATTCTCAGCAAACTGGCACAAGAACAGAAAACCAAACACTGCATGTCTCACTCATTAGTGGGTATTGAACAATGAGAACACATGGACACAGGGTGGAGAACATCATACACTGGAGCCTGTGGGGGGCTGGAAGACTAGAGGAGGGATAGCAGGGGGTGGGGAAATTGGTGAAAGATAACATTAGGAGAAATACCTAATATAGATGACAGGGCTGGGGGGTGGTGGGGATGGATGCAGCAAACCACTGTGGCATGTGTATACCTATGTAACAATCCTACACAATCTGCACATGTACCCCAGAACTTAAAGTATAATAATAATAATAAAATAGAGCAAAAGCTGTATTAAGAGGAACATTTATAGCAAAGTGCCTATATCAAAAATGTGGAAAAGCTTATGATAAACACTCTAGCAATGCATCTTAAATAATTAAAAAGGTAGTACAAACCAAACTCAATATTAGTGAAGAAAAGAAATAAAGATATGAGCAGAAATGAATGACATAAAAACCAAAAAACAAATACAAAGGGTGAACAAGATGAAGAAAAGAGAGAAGACCCGAATAAAATCAGAGCTAAAAAAGGATATTTTCAATTCACACTATGTAAATTAAAAGCATCACTAAAAACTACTATAAACAACTATATATGAATAAATTAGAAAAACCCGGAAGAAATGGACAAATTCCTAGACATATATAACCTACAAGATTGAAGCATGAAGAAATCTGAAACCTCCAAACACCAATAACAAATAATGAGATTGAAACCGTAATAGTCTCCCAGCAAAAATGGCTCCAGATGTGATGGCTTCAGTGCTGAATTCCACCAAACATTTAAAGGAGAATTAATATCAATTCCAGTCAAACTATTCTGGAAAAAAAATTAGGAGGGAATACTTCTAAACTCATTCTATTAGGCCTAGATTACCCTGATGTCAAAAGCAGAAAAAGACACATCAAAAAAGAAAATATACAAGCCAATATCCCTGATGAGCATTGAGGCAAATATCTTCCACAAAATTTAGTAAACTGAATTCAACAACATATTAAAAAGATGATTCATCATGACCAAGTGAGTTTTATCCTAGGAATATAAAAATGTTTCAACCCAGGCAAATAAAACAGTATAATACATCCTATCAACAGAATGAAGGACAAAAACCATATGTTCATTTCAAGTGGTGCTGATAAAACGTTTCATAAAATGTAACATCTTTTCATGATGCTAAAAAACTTAAAAAACTGGGAATAGAAGGATCAAACCTCAGCAAAATAAAAGCCATGTAAAACAGACCCACAGCTAGTGTCATACTGAATGAGGAAAAACTGAAAGCCTTTTTCCTAAAATCTGGAATACAACAAGGTTGCCAACTTTACTGACTATTATTCAACCTGGTACTGGAAGTTCTAGCTGGCGCAGTTGGACAAGAGAAAGAAATAAAGGGTATCTAAATTGGAAAGGAAGAAGTCAAGTTATTCTGGTTTGCAGGTTATATGATCTTCTATTTGGAAAAATCTAAGGATCACACACAAGAAACTATTAAAACTGATAAACAAATTCGGTAAAGTTGCAGTATACGAAATCAACATACACAAATTAGTATAATTTCTATATGCCAACAGCAAATAATCTGAAAAAGAAAGCAATAAAGCAATCCTATTTACAATAGCTACAAATTAAATAAGATACCTAGGAATAACAAAGATGTGAAAGATCTCTAAAATGAAAACTGTTAAATATTTATGCAATACATTATAGAGGACACAATAAAATGGAAAGATACCCCATGTTTATGAACTGGAAGAATCAATACTTTTTAAACATCCATACTACCCAAAACAAACTACACACTTGATGCAATCCAGTCAAAATATCAATGACATTATTCACAAAAATAGAAAAAATAATCCTAAAATTTATATGGAACTACAAAATAATCAGAATAGTAAAAACCATTTTGAGCAGAAAGAACAAGACTGGTGAAATAATATTACCTGAAATCAAATTATATCACAGAACTATAGTAATCAAAGCACCATGGTACTGACATAAAAACAGACACATAGACCAATGGAATAGGTTAGAGAACACAGAAATAAACCCACACATTTATGGTGAACTCATTTTGATAAAGGTATCAAGAAAATTCATTGGGGAAAGGACAATCTTTTCAGTAAATGACGCTGGGGAAACTGATATGTAGATACAGAAGAGTGAAACTAAACTACTACCTCTAATCGTATAAAAAATGAAGTAAAGACTGAAATCAAGGGCCTAAAACTATATTCTCCAGAACATCCAAGACATTCACTGGGCAAAGTTTTCTTGAGCAATACCCCACAAGCACAGGCAACCAGAGCAAAAATGGAAAAATGAGATTACATTAAGTTAAAACTTCTGCACAGCAAAAGAATCAACAAAGCGAAGAGATGACCTGCACAATTGGAGAAAATATTTCCAAACTATCCTGTTCATCTGATGTGTGATTAATAACCAGAATATATAAGGAGCTCAAACAACTCAATAGAAAAAAATCTAATCATCTGATTTAAAAATGGGCAAAGATCTGAAGAGATATTTCTCAAACAAAGACATATAAATGGCAAATAGGTATATAAAAAGGTGCTCAACAACACTGATTATGAGAGAAGTGCAGATCAAAACTACCATGACGTATCATCTCACTCCAGTTAAAGTGACTTTTATCCAAAAGACAGGCAATAACAAATGCTGGTGAGGTTGTGGGAAAAAGGGAACCCTTCTACACTCTTGCTGGGAATGTAACAAATAAATTAGTACAGCCACTATGGAGAACAGTATGGAGGTTCCTCAAAAAACTAAAAAAGAGAGCTACCATGTTATCCGGCAATCCTCTAGCTAGATATATATCAACAAGAAAGGAAATAGTATATAGCAGTGATGTCTGCAGTCTCATGCTTATTGAAGTGCTATTCACAATAGCCAAGATTTGGAAGCAACCTATATGTCCATCAACAGACAAATGGATAAAGAAAATGTGGTACATATACACAATGAAGTACTATATTTAGCATAAAAAAAAGAATAAGATTCTGCCATTTGCAACAATATAGAAGGAACTGGGGGACATTTATGTTAAGTGAAATAAGCCAGGCACAGAAAGACAAACTTTGCATGTTCTCACTCATTTGCCTGAGCTAAAAATTAAAACAATTGAACTAATGGAGATAGAGAGTAGAAGGATAGTTACCAGATGCTGAAAAGCATATTGGGGGGGGTGTGTAGGGGAAGTAGGGATGGTTAATGGGTACCAAACTACAGTTAGATAGAATGAAAAATGTCTAATATTTGATAGCACAACAAGATGACTACAGCCAACAATAATTTATTTGCTGGGCGCAGTGACTCACACCTGTAATCCCAGCACTACAGGAGGCCAAAGGGGGTGGATCACCTGAGGTCAGGAGTTTGAGACTAGCCTGGCCAACATAATGAAACCCATTCTCTACTAAAAATTACCAAAAAAATAACCAGGCATGGTGGTATGCACCTGTGGTACAAGCTTCTAGGGAGGCTGAGGCAGAAGAACTGCTTAATCCTGGGCAGCAGAGGTTGCAGTGAGCTGAGATTGTGCCACACCACTCCAGCCTGGGCAACAGAGCGAGACTCCATCTCAAAACAAAAGCAAAAACCCAATAATTATTATACATTTAAAAATAACTAAAAGAGTGTAATAGGAACGTTTGTAACAGATCAATGATAAATACTTGAGATGATGGATACCCTATTTACCCTGATATGATTATTACACATTGTATGCCTATATCAAAATATCTCATGTACCCCATTAATATATACATGTACTATATACTCATAAGAAACAGTTATAGCCACAGAATGGAACGCATTTCAGCCATAAGAAGGAATTAAATACTCATAATATGGATGAACTTCTAGAATGTTATGCTAAATGAAAATATCCAGACATGAAAGACCATATATTGTATGATTCCATTTACATGAAAAGTCCAGAAAAGGAAAATCTATAGAGATGGAAAATAGTTAAGAGGTTGTCTAGGATTGGAAGCAAAATCAGGGAATGACTGCAAATGGATATGATACGATGGATATTTTCAGAGTGATGGAAACATTTTAAAATTAGATTGTGGTGATAGTTACACAACTCTGTAAATTTACTAAACACTGAATTTTACATTTAAAATGGATAAAATACATCATTTTTAAATCATACATCCAATAAAAGCTATGTGAACAAAAGAGAAATGATTTTCATTTGAGTAAATAAATAAATATTCAGGCCTTTGAAAATTAAAATAGGAACCATATGATCATCTCAAAGTACGTTATAAAGTTAATTACCAAGTCATTATATTTTTTTCCAAGTCATTATTTTTTAAAAAGGCCTTGAGCATTTAAGAAGAGAAATTACTTAGCCTTGCAAAGAATACAAATAAAACCAAACAAATAAACAAGAAAAACCTGAGCTAACTATATAATAAATACAAAAACTTTACGAACATTCCCTTTTAAATCAAGAATAAGGAAAATATGTCAACTACACCAATTTAGTATTATAACTTCTCATCAGTAGTATAAGACCAGAAATATAATTTTGTAGCATAAGCACAAGAAAGAAGAAAATGTAGCTTGTTTGCAAGTGATATGATCATTTACACAGAAAATTTAAAATAATCTACACACAAAATTTTAAAATAATAGTAGAGCTTAATAACCTGGCTAGATATAAAATTATTATACAGTAGTGAACTCTAATTTTTTATACCAGTTGCAAACAGGGAAAATCTAAATCTAAGATATCACACCCATTCTTATATGTAAAATATGTAGGTGTAAATCAAACAGGAATCATCAGATTTCTACAGGAATATTATATAATTTTACTAATATACATTAACGAATAGCTATATATTTCAAAAAATAAATTACAAATTTTGTTAAAATTGGAAACACATGCTGTTATTATCGTCAAATTATCTATAGATTCAATAAGATTCCAATCAAAACTCCAAAAAGTTTACTCACAGGACTTTGATAAGGCGATTCTAATAATGATACAAAACGGTTAAGACTAACCAGCTCTTTTGAAGAAAAAACAGTAGAAGCATGGAGACATTCTACCATGTCTTATTTCTTAATATAAGCTTATAATAATTAACAGAGTGATGTATTTCAATAATGCTTTTAAATATGTCTGAACCTAGAACTGTACTGCTCAAAAGAGATACCTCAAAATATTCTAAAAATTTCATCATTGTTTACTCTGGGAAAACCATTGTAAATTGAGAATGCTAAGTACGTGAAAATATATAATGATCATTATCATAAAATTAACTTTGAAAATAAGTACTTTTTAAAAACAAAATCACCATTATAATATTTCATTAAAAATAATTGTCAAGGCAATTTGGTATTTCTTTATTTCAAATAATTTATAAATGTAAACAAACAATAGTTACTATAACCTCTATTTATATCAACTTTCCAGAAAACTAAAAAGGATTAAAAATTTTAAATTATGCTTATTTGTCTGGGAATTTTTATATTTGCTACATTTTTCCTCAGTGTAATTATTTAGCATTATGCAATTTTTTAAAAGGTGTTCTTTCTAATCTTTCTACAAACTGAAACAATACATTTCCTATTGAAATTAATTTCCCTGTTTACTTATGCTGTTGGATATTGACTATAACATATACAGAATGATTAGCAGAAGAATGTATGGCTAGATTGATAAATGGAATGAAAGTGGTTAAAGCCCTGGAACATATGAATACAATATGGGATGCAGTATCCCATAAATTCATTTTGAAGAATTACTTCAAAACATATAACAATTATTCCCTCTGAATGATTCAATCAAGAATACATAGAAGATCTAACTCCAGTTAACAGAGTCACAATAAATATATGTCTACAAAACATGAGAAATTTTGTATAACTCTGTATAAATTAACATGCCAAAGATTATCTTCTAAGGTACCTTCAAAAACAGAGAGTAGATTCTACAATTTTTTTTAGGGTACTAAGATACTAAACCCCAATAACAGTAGTGGTTTCAAAAATGTTTTTTTCTCAACCAGAAGTTTACTTTCTCCTCCATGCATTGATAGTATTTCATAATTGTTGCACAAAATCATCATGTCCCATGTTGAAAGTATTTTTTTTTATTATTCGTTCTTGAGTGATGAGAGTTCTATGTTGTTTGATATCTATACATAGAAAAGATTGGTCATTCTCAGTGTTTAATAAAAGTTGAATTTTAATAAAATTCCAATTAGTTTAATAAAACTTGACTTATTAAAATTACCTTCAATTTGAAGGTGGAATAGAGGCTTTGAGAGCAGTTTTAATTTAAGGGATGAGAACAAATAAGAATAAACAGGCTGGGTCAAATGGAATTTCTATTTCTAGATCCTTGAGGAATTGCCACACTGTCTTCCACAATGGTTGAATTAATGTACACACCCACAACAGTGTAAAAGTGCTCCTATTTCTCCACATTGTCTCCAGCATCTGTTGTCTCCTGATTTTTTAATGATCATCATTCTAACTGGCGTGAGATGGTATCTCAGTGTGTTTTGATTTGCATTTCTCTAATGAGCAGTGATAATGAGCTTTTTTCCTATGTTTGTTGGCTGCATAAATGTCTTCTTTTGAGAACACATGGACACAGGGAGGGGAACATCACACACTGTGGCCTGTTAGAGGGGCTAGGGGAGGGGTAGCAGGGAGCTGGGGGATAGGGGAGGGAAAGCATTAGGAGAAATACCTAACGTAGATGACAAGGTGATGGATGCAGCAAATTACCATGGCACATTCATACCTATATAACAAACCTGCATGTTTTGCACATGTAGCCCAGAACTTAACGCATATTTTTAAAAGAATAAACATGTTTCTGACCTATATTCAAGCAATTATAGCACTTACTACCACTGCTGGAATTCCATAATCAAGAAAGCTGATATTTCTGCAAAGAGTGTCAACTGCTACTGTCCTAAAAGATGCCAAGGCAATATTTCCCATCAACAGTTCTCTTTAGCCACAAATGCACAACATGCTGCCGGGTGAGCTGCTGGAACATGGGCCCAGAGGCCAGTCTCCAATCATCAAGTCACTCACTAAATTCTTAGCCCATCTTCACTGTGTGTTATATGCTGAGTTACATTGTGGAATAATACAGTCAAGTAATCTAGCCTGATGGGCTTCATACTCTACTGTGTGAGCCAGACAATAAATAATTAATATGAAATTATAAATCATAAAACTGCAAAACAATATATAGGGTAATCTAAGGGAAAATAAAAATTAGAGCCTAATTTCACTTGTGATTTCTTTCGGAGGAATTCAGTTTAGGCCTAAAGGTTTTGTAAAATTGACTAGAAACTAGCCAGATGAGAACTCTGTGTGTGTAGGTGTCTGTGTCTGGGAGGTATGTGAAAAAGAATGAGAGAAACAGAGAGAGACGGGTAGTGAATAATTTACTGTTTGAAGAAGAAGAAATAAGCAAAAGCAATGAGGAAGGCAGAATAAACAGTGGCCATAATTAGGAGGTTAGTATGGCTATAGGCAGGATGAAGTATCACTCTGAGCCAAAGCTGCCCAATGTTTTTTTGCGAAAAGCCTAGATAATTGAGCTCTATTTTTACACACAACACGCGTGCGCGCACACACACACACACACACACACACACACACACACGTCTACATTTCTGTATTTGTCTCAGAGCAATGCTGCTTTCTTTTTCACTATATTGTTGAGACTGTGTGTGTCCAGGCATGTGTGAGTGTGTATGTGTGGGTAAAAATAATGTCTTTACCCATATCTTTCTGTTTTGTGGTTTTATTTTGTTTATTTTTAATATCCTTCTCTGTTGGATTCACATACAAGTTTATGGCATTTAGGCTGAATTTAAAAATGTAGATAGAAGTGACTATACTTTACTCTCAGCTGTTCTTTTAACCAGACATTTAAAATATTAATTATGCTGCAGTGATGTGCCAGGTCCTGTTCCTGGGAATGAGAAAAGTATTATTATTGTGCCAGCCTTGGGTCTGACACTCTCTTTCCTTAGAATTAGTGCCTCACTCAAAATTTATTTGGCTCCCTAATAAAACAGACTTTCACTTAATCAAGCCACCACTCTTTGAAACTAGACACATCCAAGCATTCATGAGATTTATTAGTGATAAATATTTAACATAGCTTATTCTCAAGCTGGACTCTCTCTTTCTCTTTGTCTCTCTCTCTCTCTCTCTCTCTCACACACACACACACACAAAAACACACACAGATGGGTTAAAATTTAAAAGAAATGTTTTAGGAAATATAAGTTTTATATTCTGGAAAAGAAAGAAGTGCAATTATTGAGAAATACAGGTAGAGAAAATACAAATATTCAAGGCAGTAATCATTAATATTAATTATTTGATGAGTAATTTTTATATTCATTTGGATAAGTTGTAATTTCTCTAGAATACATAAATATCACCATGTAACCGGAAAAAAAACCACTTGAAATTAAAATAACAAGGTAAAATTGAGACAACCAGTTTTCCTATGGAGAAAATAAACTTTTCCTTGTTATTAGTGCTTCAAGTATATTCAAACAAGCTTAACAATATTTCCAAAAATGGAAATGAGCATAACAGAGGGCACAAATAATGCAATTTTAATGCTTAAATGAAGAAAATTAAGTAATACAGGTTAAAATTTTAAACAAGAAGGATAAATAGAAAATCTGTTTCAAAATTTCTCATGCTTCTACTTTTTCAACATATGCTGTACATTTATAGGGCACAGAAGTAATTAGATAACTCAGTGTTTTAATCAAGAAAGTCCTCCGGATGTGTATGGTGTATGGCAGAGTGGGTGTCTGATTCAGGGTAAGAAGCAGAATTACATTATTTTAAAATAACAGTGGTAATTTTAATCAAGATTTTTGCCTAAATTTGTGAGCTAAGTGATAGCTGATTATATAATAATCAAAAATGTAATCTTGTTAAGAGGCAATGCCCAAATTTTCATGTATCTAAAAATAATCATTGAAATTTTATCTCCAATTAGATCTACATACATTAATGAAAAAAGGACCAGATTTTCCTTAAAATTAATTCTTATCAATAAACCAGTAATGCAAATGTGGTTACTGTTGCATAATTGACGTGAAAAAGATGGCTTTAAAAATTGTTTAATATCCTGGCCAACATGGTGAAACCCTGCCTCTACTAAAAATACAAACATTAGCTGGATGTGGTGGCGTGCACCTGTAGTCCCAGCTACTCGGGAGGCTGAGGCAGGAGAATTGCTTGAACCTGGGAGGCAGAGGTTGCAGTGAGCCGAGATCATGCCACTGCACTCCAGCCTGGTGCCTGGCGACAGACCAAGACTCTGTCTCAAAAAAAAATAAATTGTTTAATAAATCGGCATGCAAATGGCTCAATATTACTTGAACATTTAGCTAATCAAGTGTTGGTTTCTAACTGCTTCTTTTCTTCCAACAATGAAATATTTATTGAGAATCCACTATGTTCTAAGTACTGTTCTGGGTTCTGAAGAAACATTAGTAAACAAACCATACAAAATTTTCTTATCTCATGGAAACTCTAGTGGAGAAAAACAGTCTGCCATATAAAATAAAAATATACAGTATGTTAAAAATGAAAGGACTAAGGAGAAAAACAGCAGGAAAGAGGTATGGTAGTTAATGTGGGAGGAGTATAAAATTGAACCAGGGGCCCAGGGTACATAAAGACTAGTGTAGGCATCCCAGACCTGAGTTTTGTTTATTTGCTTTGCTTCCTAGTTCTGCTGACCACAAGAATGATTTTCTTACATCACACCTGTCATAAAGACCCAGCCATTCCCACTTTTGCCTCATTTTTTAATACCGCTGGCGTTCTTAGACTCTGACAACCATGAGGGAACAAATTCCAAATGGCTGTCATCATACCCAACACAGACAGAGCTTCAACAGCCCTAGTACCCTAGGCCAGCCAAACTGACAAGTGATGGTTCTGGCGTCACCAGTGACTGTCTGGAAAAACTGTGTATCACAGGCTAGAAGTGTTTGGTAGTTTACATCCTATGAAGTAAACCTTGATTATGTGAGAAATGAGATTACAAAAGACTGTATAAATTGTTTGTTCTTTCTTTCCGCAATGGTTGGTTCCAAAAAGCACTGATTCCACAGACCACTTCTAGAAATGGCTGGAGTGACGAAGAAACAGCAATATCTCTTGTGAGGCCATCATCAGCTCAATAGTATAATCTTGTATTACCTTATTTGTTATTCCTTGCCTTACTTCCCTTTTTCTAACACGCTAAAATGAAAATAAGCTTTGTCTCATATTTGTTTGCTAGGAAATTCAGATATTTTAGTTAACTTCTACTGAATGACAAATTGCCCCTAACTTTAGTGGATTAAAGCAATAACCAATTGTTATCATCATGAGTCTGTGGATTGCCAAGGCAGTTCTAGTAATCTCTGACAGGGCTGGCTGATGTAAGCCAAACTCATTCATGTATCTTTTGTTGGTAGCCTGGAGGCTGCTAGTCTAAGATAACTTCTTCTGGAATGCTTTGTCCTAGATGCACAGGATCTTTCGTCCACCTGGCCTAGGTTTTTTTCTTGGTGGTGGCCATGTTCCAAAAGCACCCGCATAAGTATGCAGGGTCTCTTAAGGCCAAGGCTTAGAACTGGAAACTATCACTTCTACAGCATGCTATTTTCCAAAGCAAGGTAAAAGTCCTTGCAGAGTCAAAGTATGAATACATCTGATCTCTGTCATCATGGGGCAGCTGCAAAGTTACATTGCAAAAAACATCGTTAAAGGGAGGAAAAGAATCATAGCTATTTTTGTAATCAACCTACTATGCTCAGGTAAAATAGACAGTCTCACTGAGAAGATGACATTTGAGTCAAACATGTAAAGAAGTTGTAGGAAAGAGATATGTAGTTATCTCCGGAAAGACCATTTCAGTCATGGAAAATGTCCAGGGTGAAGTCTTTAGGGCAGAAGCGTTCTTGAATGCTTTATTAAAAAATAAAATAAAATAAAATAAAAAGGGAGGTGAGTGCACCTGTTGCAGAGTGAGCAGAAAGTTGAGGGTCTTGAGACAGATATCCCTGAAGTCTTAACATCTGAGAAAAAAAAAAGTGCTTTAATGATTTCAAAGTTCAAAGCCCTAACTTCATGATACAGAAACCATTTCCACTCTGCCTCTCAGGTGAGAAGAAATTTCTCATCTCTAAAGTATAGTGTAAAGCAGTGGATTTCAAACTGTTTTAAGCATTAACCATTTTTTGCAATGAAACTTTTACGGAACTGCTATATATAAAAGGTAAACTCAGAACAGATGTGTTTGAATAATGGTAAAGGGGCTAAGCTTAATCTATCACACAGCCTGACCTTAGCAGCAGCCAAGTAATTTTTTCTTAGAAAAATGTTCTGACAACTAGATGATCTTAAAGCTCTGTTCATGTCTTTGGTTTTATAAGGTAATAAAGGTTTCTAGAAACTGCCTAATATTTTATCAAATTGAATAGTTACTTACTGTCCGTTCATTCCCAGGCTCTACTTACAGTGCTATACCCTGCGTCAAAAAAAAAAAAAAAAAAAAAAAAAACTTTGAAACTATTTAAATTTGTCACTAAATTATAAATTGCCAGATATTTAAATTAAATTAATTATGATTATTTCATCATTTCGCCTAGTTTCTTTTTTGCAAATTACCTCAAGGTAATATTTCCTTGAACTACTGAGAATCTCAATAAACATTATGAGCTGCTTATTTATAACTCTTATGATGTCTAAAAGTAAGAAAAATATTACTAATAGAAAAAATTACTCATCCCTAATATTATAATTTTATAATTTTTATAATGTTTAAGGTTCTCATATAGATTCAGGATAATGTACAGAGTTTTAATTTTTAATCCAGGAGCAATAAATACTCATATACAAATACATGGGCAAAAGGTTGTTTGGCTACATTTAGCCAAGTCAACAGGGAGCCCATAGAGATTCTGGAGGTTTTTTATTTTTTATATCTAACTACTAAATCTTATTCTAATACTCAATGAAAATCCAAATAAATATTAAGTAAGGGAACAAAATATTTTAAGAAATTTGGCATGGAAATTTCCCACTCAGAACACATTAGGTTATTTCTATTCATCTTCTGCTGTGTTTTTAGTTGCCATATGTCCGTGTGTTATGCCACATGTTTAAAATCAACATAAAGAAAAAACAAGGTCTGATCATTTCTCCTACAAGCAAACATAAGTAAAATAAGTCTTTGCCTGAAGAGACTTTCTTATTGATACTTTAACTAATGTTAGTGAACGTTAAAAGAACTTTTATTTAGCTTATGTTATTTAAAATAAATTTTAAAGGCATGCAGCAATTTTAAAACTTGTTATTACAATCTTCCCCATGATGCCATTTTCTTTTTTGTTCTCCTAGATCTTTATTACTTAATTTTAATCTCTCATTGCTTAAATTGTTATTGGCTTGCTAGGTACTTTTCTTCTTCTTCTTCTTTTAATCCAGAAGTGCTACTTTTTTTTTTTT
>NW_022436941.1:40773191-40835673 GCF_009761245.1 Sapajus apella
GGGATTACAGGCGTGAGCCACCGCGCCCAGCCCAGAAGTGCTACTTTTAATTTTGAAGGTTACTTGCACAATATAGCTACTGCAGGTAGTGCTGCAAAATACAGAATTGGAAAGTGTCAAGGACTATTTCCTTCAGTCCTTGGTAACAATTCATGACACTTAAAAAAATTACTGTCAGCAGAATATTGAAGATAAATAATTTCCTTTATATTTCTGCAGAAATGCACAAAATAAACCTTTGATCTGAAGTGACATTTATTAACCCGAATGCGAGATAAACTACAATATTCATCTTGAGTAATATTTTGCCCTCATCTAGAACCTTTTATCTTAGATTCTAAAAAACTTTAAATACATTAATTCTCTAAACCTTACGAGACTCCTCTAGCTAAGTAATAAATTTCTCCTTTATAGTTGGAGAAATCAAAACACTGAGATGAATTCATAGTCATACCAAAAGTCAGTTCTGGTGAAAATGGGAGGTGTGGTTTGAATGTCTACTTTTCTACTATAAAGTTGCTTTTTGCATCCCAAAGAGCTTTTCCAAAGTATGCTTTTTTTCAGAATATATTTTTCTAAGTGATAGTAGAACTTATGCAAATATTTATTCAGTAAACAAGAAAAAAGTTTTACATCTAAATATCATCTTAAGATTTTCTAACATCTAATCTGAATAATTATATTGAAGAAACTTGTTGAATATGCTCAACAACAAAGGAAGAATGTACGAAAGCTTATAGAAAGGTGGAATTTGGGGTGGGGCACAGTGGCTCATGCCTGTAATCCCAGCACTTTGGTAGGCCAAGGAGAGTGGATCACGAGGTCAGGAGTTCAAGACCAGCCTGGCCAATATGTTGAAACCCCATCTCTACCAAAAGTACAAAAATTATCTGGGCGTGATGACACTCTCCTGTAGTCACAGCTACTCAGGAGGCTGAGGCATAATAATCACTTGAACCCTGGAGCAGAGGTTGCAGTGAGCTGAGATAGTGCCACTGCACTCCAGCCTGGGCGACAAAGGGAGACTCTGTCTCAAAAAAATAAAAGAAAAAAAAAAAAAAGAAGATTGGAATCTTACACTGAGTGTACATTCATACATTCACAGTTTAAGATCAATTTTCATTATGTTTGTAATGTTTTATTAATAATTTGTTCATGTCAGGAAACAGTGATGATGAGAAAAGTGCCTACAAGTTGAGACCTTTTCTGATCACACTGTTGTGAAGAATGGTCATACTTGTATATGAATTGAAAGTTATAGTTACAGAAAGAGTGGCTCTCCCATTACAATTGTACATAAGTCTACAATTAGATATAAATTTTTCTAAACATTTTTATAAATCACACTTCACCAACCGTTCATCTGAGACATCATCTCTCATCTCCCAGTCTATGTCAAATCCTGTACAATATGGTTTTGTAGCATCAAGTCACTCTCACGGTAATTAGCAAGCTGTACATTTACATTTATTTGCAAAATTGTTTAATTATTTTTCTTCAGTACCAGACAGTATGCTAGACTGGGTTGGAGACAGTATCTGTTTTCCACTCCATTCCCAATACTTGATACAATAGCTTTCTCGTATCAGATATGAAAGTATTAATACATTAAGACATTTTAATTGGAATGGATATTTGGCTTAAGTGTGCTTTAGTCAAAGATATTTTTCTCACTGTGTAATGTTATAACATAATTACGGCAAAGCATCCCACATCATTTATTCATATAACATAATGGGACTAATAGTAATGAATAGCAGTAGAGGGGCTAAACTCAATCTTTCACATACTCCGATCTTCATAGCAGCTGAAAGACTCTTTCTTAGAAATATTTTTAATAACTAGACTAGATGATCTTTAAAGTGTAACAATGCTTCCAACATTTTGTTGCCTTAAGATGACTTTTGGAAAATGAACCAAATACTCTATCTAGATTCATGTAAATGTATTAATGTAACTTACTCTGAGATTATCATGCCATCCTTAAGATAAATGTGAAATATCATAAATTAATTTAGTGGATCCCTTGAATAAAGCCCAAGTATGTTGGGTGAGGAAATTTTTACCCTCAAGGCACTGCTAAGCCCTTTGTTACATTTCTAGTTTAAGTACCTTTTGGATCCTTGGTGCCTACTGTTAGATGTGAAAGAGAGAATGGATTCCCAGAATGGAATCGTATAGACCAATTTAGTGTGCATCCTTTGAAACTGCCAAGGATTTATGAGATTACTTTAGTAAGCCATTTTGGGGAGGAGCTGAATTTTCAAACAGACTAGAGTATTTCACTTTATTAGCTAAGCTAAAATATTTTATGCTACATCAACTTGTTTGAATTAAACAAGCTTTAAAAAACTTGGTGGAGTCAACAAAAAAAAGTATTATTATTCTGTAGAACAAAATGCTTAAGCACAGTCAACGTGACTTGAATTTTAACTGAAATTTGGAAGTAATTTGCTGTTTCTTAAGAGGATATTTTCTTAAACATCTGCACCCCTACGTGCATATGTGTACCAATGAACACAGTATATCACTGAGTGCATTGAACACATCAACAAAGGCAAAAGTAGCAGAGCAATTGTTTAATACTGCCCTTATTACTCACAAGTGGTCTTAGCCTGTAGTCAGGACAGGAACTCAAGTCTCTGACTCGGAGTCTAGTGACCACTTTACTGAAGTGCCCTTAGCAGGTCTGTGCTATAGAATGGTCTTTCGGGCTCCCACAATGTGTAGTTACATAATCTCTCCCGTGCTTGATTTTTTGTTTATCTCTATATTAGAGAGATGAAAGCCTTACTTTTATTTGAAGTATAATTTACCAAATTAATTTAAATTTATATGCAAATATTAAACTTCTCAAACTTATTCATATTGGCATTTATGGTATTTGATAGTGTAAGGTTTGTGTGTGTGGTTTAGACGTTCACATTCATTTAAGATATATCCGGTTTCTCAAAGAGGCAGCAGAATAGCTTCTGCTTAATATGGACTCATTTGGAATAGAAATCTTCTCATTTTATTTTTGGATATCATAATGAATGCTGCTGATAAAGCCATATGAAATCATAGATGTGTACATGACTAGAATTTTTCTCTTCTGATTTTTATAACTTTCAAACATTGCTTCTGAGTGTACTTTTAAATTAAATCAAAATAAATGCATAAGAGAAAAAAATTCCTTCACATAATATTCTGTCAGTAAAATTAGTAAAACCTGGAAAGCAATTTCTATTTTAGTACGTGGATGAGGAGATAAGATGCAATATCAGTTCATTTTCACTATGACAAGGAAAAAGTGTAATTTTCAATACTCATGCTAACTCCTGTTATCCACATGGGAGCCGTTATAATCTGCATAAGGTATTGAGGCATTTGCTATTAAGCTTACTGTCCAAATTAGTCTCCCTTGGTTTCGAGTCATTTTCACTCGAAATGATAAAATTAAATTAGTAGTTTTACCTGGGTCAGTGTGAAGTTTCTCCTGATTAATTTTGCAAGCTATTGTTGTTCTGTTATAGTTTTCATATCTTAACTTTATATACAATCAAAACAGATACTTTTGCCCCATTTGTAGGGATATTTTAATAAAAGAGGGCAATATGTAATTTTGTTTAATTCAATTTCTTTCATTTTGCTATTGTACAGCAGCTGAAAATAGCAATAAAATGCTACATTTTAAAGCATATCTTAGACTTTTATTTTTGTGTTTTAAAGAATAATGAGGTTTATATTAAAATTAAAACATATTGATATGATAAAATAACACTGAATCCCAATTATAATACAAATTGCATTTTTTCTTTGAAATATGAAGAATTACTCTATGAAATTATGTTTAAGAAAGAATTAGCCACTTTCTTTCTTGCTGTAGTTTTCTTTTTCTGTATATTATCATATTTATTTTCTTTCTTCTTGGCATGCATTTATCAAATATAATCAGAGGCAGTTTTGCTTGTTTGTTTGTTTGTGGTCTCAAAGTGTAGGGAGTTCAGAGAAGAGTTTTTTAACAAATGAAAATAACTAGAGCAGACACATAAATAGAATCATTTACATTCAAATTCTGTTGAATTTTGCCATTGATAGGAGGAAGGATACAATGTGGAATTGACAAAGATTCAAACATTCTGAACAATTGAGGTAGCTGTATTTTGCCCTGATTGTTTGAAACTAGAGATTATTTTTTTTAATCATCAGGCTCTTATTATAAGGAATTCTCAGATACTCAAATACACCTCTTTCCTCGCACTCAGTGCATTTTTTTCATTGTGTTCTCTCTACTTGAAAAGCCCTCACTCTATTACATTGCTTAATTAACTTTTATTCTTCCTTCCAGCCATAGTTTCATCACTTCTGCAAGTGCTTCTCGGACATCCTTAGACTAAGTTGGGTACACATGTTTTGCATTTCGGCAGCAGCTTGCTCTCACCTCTGCTTAGTAATGCTAGCTCATCTTTAAGAAATGACTGCCTCATTTGTTTCCATTTTTCCAGAGTTTTACTTATTTTTAATAGAGTGGAGATGTAATAGTATTTGTTGAAAGACAGTTTGACTGATTAAGTGAATGAATAATTCAGTGATGGGTTAGGTAAATTTTTTAGGGAAGTAAAATAAACGACAACAACAAACAAACTAAATGTGAAAGATTACTTAAGGTGACATAAAGCTTTTCATAAAAAGTTCTACTCCACCTTTCCTTATAATGTAGGTGTATTTCTGACTTAGACATCATATCTGGCTCTGTGTGTGTGTGTGTGTGTGTGTGTGTGTGTGTGTGTGTGTGTGTGTGTGTGTGTGCGCTGTGAGAGACAGAGAAGGAAGAGAGAAAAGAGAGGGAGAGACTGGATGTCTTTAGAAAAGGCATCCTCTTTTCAGCTCCAATTGTCTGCCACTCTCTAATTCATCAAATCATCTGACCACTTCACATCTTTGTTACCTGACTTACCCCAGAAAGCAAGTATTTGAATTTGAAGATTTTTTCCTACCTACTTGGGACTAACAATACTCTACTAGAAAGGGAAATTAAACAAGAAATATTTGCTTTGCCCTGGCAATTTTTTTTACACAAGGATTGGCCACTATATTGCTTTGAAAATTCTAATCATCTAGCACATTTACTTCTTTTTTAAAAAAAAGTTACTCATTTTAAATATAAACTGTTCAGAAAAACCCACATATACACAATCCTTATAAAAAATCTTAAAATAAAAAATTTCTGAAGATCAACAGTCTATCATTGATCTGACCACAAAACCTGTCTAGAACTCATGTAAATTGAATGTTGGTCTTTATTTACTCCACTTATTTATACATTTTGCAGCACAAACATGAATGTAGTTGACTATGAGTTGTTGTGAATATTTAAAATATGTTCCAAATTCCTTCCTAAAATAAACATAAAAGTAATTTAAATTCTGAAGCTCGTCTGATCCCAAGAATTTAAAATAAGGTAGTTCAGATACATAATAAATAAATACTACACCACTTCAAATGTAAATATAGGTAGACTTGGAATAAATAAAAAAAGAAGGTTCAAATGCAAATGCACAGATTCTACAGCTCTGTATCATTACAAAGTTGCAAACTGTATGTTAGCTGGCATATTGACGCTCGCTATAATCCTAGCACTTTGGGAGGCTGAGGCGGGCGTATGACTTGAGCCCAGGAGTTTGAGACCGGCCTGGGCAACACAGTGAGACTCTGTCTCTACTAAAAAATATATAAAAACTAGACATGCATGATTGCATGTACCTCTAGTCTCAGCTCCTCTGGAGGCTGAGACAGGATGTTCCCTTGGGTCCAGGAGATAAGGCTGTCGTGAAATCTGATTATACTACTGGAATTCTGCCTGGGTGGCAGAGCAAGACCCCTGTCACCAAAAAAATAATAAAAAAATAAAATAAAAATCTAGTTTAACTTTCTTGACAGCTAAACCAAAGGATTTGAAAAAATTACTGTGTTCATACTACAATTCAAAGAAAAATGATGTCAGAGCGCAATGAAAAAAATCAAATAATAACTCATAATCTGTGATATCACTCCATTCTGATGCTATTTTGCCTGATAACTTGACACTATTTATACATTTCTGAATAGAAAATTTCTCTACTTATAGGATACAATAATTGAATTTAAAATTTCTCAAGTATCTTTCAGTTTTATAGTATTACCAATTGGGCCATAAAGTAAAAAATAAGAAATGATATTTATAATCATCTCAAATATGATTGTAGTTAGCACAGTTATTTAGACCATCAATGTATTACCAGAAAAATATAGCTATAAATAACTCTGATATTAAAAAGTGAAAACAATAAGCATTAGTAAGTTCTGCAGAAAATGTCTAGTTTATTGAGGAAAAAGAAAAGTTTTTCCTCTATGGGACACACCCTTGTGCAGACTACTTATAGTGGTGCAAAAAGGAGTAAAAAGTAACACTTCCCACAGCTGGCAAAGAAAGGATGCTTTATTTAGTGATATTACATAGACATTCCATTTCTTCTCCTATGAGAAAGGTGTTTTTAACTTGAATCTAGGTATGCACATGATTCATGTACCTGGTTACTATAATTTCTTTTCCAGAATAGGAATTGCCATGATTAGTCAACTTCTTTTCCACGATAGAAATTGCCATGATTAGTCATTTTAAACAACTCCTTTATCAAGTTGTGTTTAATAATATAATCAGCTAGACTATTTGCTTTTATAATATCTTAAAATATATAATATTTAAATTTAAAGATATCCATAATTATGCTACCTTAATCTAACAAGTTAACTTTTATTCTCCTTTTCATACATACTATTTGACATATAATCTACTTTAATATTATATAGATATAAGAAATAATTATGAAAGACAAAGATTTAATACTGTAAATAAAACATATTATCTGGAGAAGCAGTTCCTGGAGACACACTTGACAAATAATGATATCTTAACCAACATATCTTAGTGGTAATACTTG
Organism: Sapajus apella; assembly: GCF_009761245.1. Lineage (NCBI taxonomy): Eukaryota > Metazoa > Chordata > Mammalia > Primates > Cebidae > Sapajus > Sapajus apella. The sequence goes on from NW_022436941.1 coordinate 40,780,154, forward strand.
CAGTGGCTAGTTAAGGAGGGTGGTGAGTTGCCCATAACATATGAAACCCTCTGCATGTATTTTCTCTTTTCATACTAGATTTAAAATTATTGTTTGAGAATTCTAAACCTATATGATTAGAAATAGAGATTTTTCAAAGCAAAATAAGCTACTTTTTAAAAGTCTTGCCTTCAGCCTTTTTTGGTTCGAATCATGTATATTTCACATTAGGTAATTATTTTATACCCAAACAGGGGTGCCATTCTTTGTATTGATTTGAATCTTATCATCCTGAATTCCAAAGTATGACATTGTAAGGCATTTTTTAAAGAGCTTTTCGAAAAACTTTATGCTAACTTGAAAGATATACCAAAGTGTTCAGGCTATATATGGAAAACTTGACATAATTTAAGTTTAAAGTTAACAGATATATAAATATACACAAATGTATTCAGTTGTACAAAGTAAAAGTTAAAGGCCAGAAAAAATGGTGCAGTCATTAAGCAATTATAAATTTTATGTTAAAATTACATAATCTATCATATTACTGCATAAAATTTTTTTTACAACTGATGGAAGAGATGCGTGCTATACAATCTACAATAAGTGCAGTGTCATAACACTGTAATAGTCAAGAAGGCCTGAAATTTTAATAGGAATTTATTGCAAAATAAGTTTTTTCAGAGTGCTAAGTGTCTTAACCATGTTTAAAAATACACATCAATAAAGAAAATATAATGGGCTTATATGCATCTCCCAACTAAACAAAAAACAGAACCATAAACATTTAGGTCAGTTTCAGCTGAAACTGATGAGATCAGCTTCTTGAGCAATGAATGAATTTTTAAAATTCCATCAATTGAACTTTTTTCCTCAGCAAGCATATCAGAAGATGACTCAGTTCAGACTCGTCTGTTAATGTATTAATTTAAAAAGCTCTTATCTTGCTTTTGCAACCTCCCTTCTAAGGCAATATCTTTCTGAATAGCACTGAACTTTAACAGAGAAAAGATGCTTTCTATGCAGAAGATGAAAAATGCCTACAGCAGCAAAAAGTAAGCCAAATAGATGTGAAGCCAACAAAGAGCTCCAATGGGACAGGGTAGAGCAGGGACACAGCTCTTTGTGAATTCATAATATTAAATCCTGTCTTAAAGCAGTGTACTTGTACTATATGCACTGTTCTAACAGTGTACATACCCTGAGAGTAGAATGATACTGTTCATGCATATGAAGGAAACACTGCAATGAATAAACCTAGAATATGTTTTTTCTACATCTGTGTCACTCATTCTGGGTAAGTATTTAATAGCTAAGATATTTTTAAGTTTACAATTTGTTCAGTGTGAACTCCAAAACATGGATAGAAACCAGTTGTTTTTACTCTGATTACAAATACAATGCATTCTCTATAGATAATTTGAAAAATAAAAATCAACTGAAATTCTATCACCTCAAGATAACTCCTATTCGTATTTTCTCCCTGTAATCGTCCTATCCAATTTAATTTAAACTTTATGTAATCCATTTTGACTTACAAAACTTTAAAGGCATAATTATTTAAAATACATATTTTTTTATTTAAAATGACAACAGTTGTTTTGACTGAAAAAATGATTATGACTCACAATTCAATTATACTGAATACACAGTCTTATCCTGCTTTCTCCTCTAATATTATATTGCCATCATTTAAACATGTCTTGATTTTTGTTCGTTGCCTAAAATTTCTTTCTGTAGTTTTTATCATACTTTATATAATGACTTCTTAACTTTTTAACAGTTTGGTTAATTTAAAACTTCTTATTGTTTTAAACTGGTATGAACAGCTCTGTTCAGATCTTCATAGAAGTCTCTAGATAGTTGCTTAGGGCAGATAGTTACAATTACCAGACATTAAATCTTTAATGTCTTGATCCACATACCCAGATTTGTTTTCATAGTAATAATACCAATGTACACTTCCCCAACCAGTATATAGTCATCCATCTAATCTCTCTCAACATTGCTTACATAATAGGTGAAAAGAGTTTTTGAATGTGATTAAATAGTGGGATGCTTACACTATTGTTAAAGATTAGAATGTCAAGCTGAACTTCTGAGTTTATTTCCTGTTCTAATAAAAACCCAATAGAACAATATTAAAGAAATTTGGGGAAAAAAAGGATATGCCAAAAGCACAAGGAAAATGGGAAGAAAATTCCTACCATGCTATTAGCAGGCAAGAGAGCCAACAAATTTCTCAAAGATGAAAAACTAAGGAAATAGTGTTAATTTTGCCTACAAAATAGTGTTATGCCTACAAAAAGGAGTTAAAACAATGGGTTCAGTTATTTAGCTTAGCTTATACCTGAAAATATACGAATACAATAAATGTACATTCAATGGAGGGCAGGAATGAGAAGGGCAGGTATTAATTAAAAGGTTACATTGAAAAAGTTGAACTTCTCTACATATTTTCCCTGCTCTTTCTACAAAATGATCACCACACAGAAATTAGATAATCATAACTAAATACAATTTAAAAAAATCAGGTTCAATTTACCTGCTGTGGTTCAAAGTGTGAAGAGAAGAAATCTTTGGTCCAATCTAAGAAGAGGTCCAGTGTTTTAAATTAAAGATTGGAGACAATAATTCTAACAGATCCTTGACTATTTGTTAAAGTAAAACTTAAAACTAGATTTGCTTAACCCATACACTCAGAGCTCCTAAGAAATTATTTTGTTTTATTCTTAAAGATGAGAGGGAAACCAAGGGTCATCCAAATTGTGACAGAAATTGCAGGAGTAAAGAGAAAAATTCTAGATAATAAAATATACAATTTGATGTTAGGGTAGAGGTAATCCAAATATTTAGAACTAAATTTAGTAGCCTCAGATAAATGACAATATAAGAATAAGAGATAACATGAAATAACATTTTTCAAAGAGGGAGAAAGATCTCTTGGAAATTACAAATATAACTGAAAAAATTAAATTGCAACAGAGAGATTAGAAACCAAAATGAAGAAAATACCCAAAAATGTAGAATAAAAAGTAGAAAATACAATGTACCTAGAAAAGTGATTCCAAATGTTCAACAGTTTCAAAAGCAGAAAGATTGAATATAAAATCATTTACACCAATATGCTAGATTTGCAGAGTGACAAGCTTCTTTAAACTGCCCTTCGTGCTAAAGATGTTAATATATGCAAACACACTTGTCATGAAATTTCAGAACACTCTGGATAAAGGCAAGGATTCTGAAATTTCTGTAAAAAATACAAAGTAATGAAAATCAGGTTAACATCAAACTGATTGCTAGAAGAAAATATGCTGAGGGAAAAGACTTCAACTACAAATTTTGCCCAACAAAATTGTCAAGTGAAGTGCAGAATAAAGGCAACTTTAGATATAAAATCATCTAGAAATTTTACCTCTTGCATCTCATATGCTAGAAAGTAACCTATGGATTGCTTTGCAAAATATGAGATTATTCCAAGAAGATTTAAACACACAAAGTTTGGACTCAGAAAAGTACATAAAGTAAAATTAGAGAATAACACCTACGCAGAAGATCTAAAAAATCATTGGACTCAATGGTTCGAATAGATGAAGAGGGTAAGAGGGGAAGGTGGACATAAATGCTTCTGCATTTCTTATAGACTTGGATTCAGTAGATCAATACATAAGCTTGAGACACCGACACTTTTTTGGCATGTGATTAAAGAACAGAAAAGAAAAATATAGGCAATAAGTACCTCATGGTGATGGGATGATGGCAATTGTGACAAAATACATCTATATCTATCTGTCTATATATATGAATATATATATGTGCATATATATATTAACACATCCTTTGGTTCTGAAGAGAACAATATTTATTTTGTCATTATAATACAAGTCTTATTAATATATCTTTAAATGTATCTGACCTAAATTGGCTCTATGTACATTCTCTTTGCAAAACATTAACAAGAATAGTAAGGGGAAAATGTAGACAAAGATAAAAATATCACAATTAAACCAAGTATTAGGACCAAAGAATAAACTTAGACAAATATATGGAAGAATTTTAAATAAAGAACCACATTTAAAAGAAATCTGAGAATAGATACAACTTTAAAATGTTTTGACCTTAAATTTTTATCTGAGTAACTTCAGCAAAAAAGGTGAAAAGTTTAGCCTTGTTTTAGCAATGTTAATTAAAATATATTTATTATGCACAGAAAGTTCAAACACCAAATGTAATTGAGTTCTAAATGTTCAATATGTAGCATATTTGTCCTGGTTTTTTTCCATAATTGTATTTTCCCTATATTTCTTCTCAAAAATAGGATGTATATAGATAGTGAGAAATGAAGACAATATAATTAGCTGTCCCTATATAAAAAATGAAACCATGCACATTTTTCTATTCCTAGTTAAACAATTCTGACACCAAACAAAAAACATCCTAGCAGTTGGCCTTAGGAAATATTTCCTCCCAGAAAGTGAGTCTGTAACCCAAACAAATGATTCTACATGTCAAAACTAAGAATGCAATCAAGACTCATTTTCAGACCATTGATTTGGGATACCGCCAATCCAAAACTGTCATATCACAAACTCTGTTTAGTTTCAAGTTCATTATCTTGCAAAATTCACCTGAATATACCAAAATAAAAATCTAATCTGTTTAAATATCCTTTTCTCCTTTCAACCATTTGAAACACAAATAGAGCTCTGCTAAGTTCATGTTCTTCCTTGCTGCAGTAAGTTAAACAAGCTTAATTTTTGTTGATTAACAGATTTTCCCAGTGATCTTGGTGTGGAATGGGGATCTTTGAAAATTCTGGAGACTCAACCAAGATCCAGCAGAAACCACCTTGCCAACAGGGCTCAAGATCATCACCTCTGAATCAGAGTCCTTAGTGGGTCTCCTGTGCCCTCCTTTATCATACTGAACCAGCTTCCATGTTGAGTACAAACTACAATTTCTATTAATTAAACTCCCAGACACTGAGTTTATTCTGTGTCCTAGAAATGTTTATCCATGTTTTAAGAATCTTTTGATAAATTGATAAGTTTTGAAAACTATTATTCTTGGTAAAAACTGTCTTATTATTAATTACACTCTATGTCTCTAGTTGCCTTCATTCTTTTTCTTGTTGGACTCTAGGTGGAAGTTCACAGGGCAGAGGATGTATGTAAGTCTGTTAAGTTTGTCCTTCAAGCCAGCAACAAGGATTAATAAATGACATGTTACAATAGTCTGATGTCCTTATAGATTAAACTTTCTTTTGAGTAGTATCAGACAAAATGCTTTCTTGAGTATCACCCTGTGTTTTCCCTGAGAGCCAAGGTCTAACAGAGATCTACTCAACACAACTTCTATTACCAAAGTTGCATATTCATCAGTTCTCAAGTTGAAAAACACCAACCATTAGGTTAAGGTCCTGAGATATGTGGAACTCAAGCAGAATATTTAGTCAACCATTACTAAACCTTAGTAAGTTTGTATAAATCTATGTACACCCTTCCTCTGGGCCAGAGTTTACTCCCATATGACTCATTATAATTCCATTTTTTTTTTGCACTTGTATGTCTAAACAGCAAAATATAACAAAGTATAAGCTATAATAAAATGGTCATTTTAGGGAACTTTCATGATTAATATAAATTTATTTAAAAGACATTTGAGAGATATGGGAATTGGGAATAGCAGTATGAGAACCCCTCCCTGTGAAACAATTATTTAACTGGTGAAAAGTTAAAAAAAAATTTTAAGTCTCTGAATATTGTCCTGAGAGCATATTGCAAACATTAGTTAAGTGCATTTACTAAATCTCAGTGAAAACAGTGAGACTCTGTGGTCCACTTGCAAGCCCCCTCTCCCATTCTAGTGCGACAGAAGCTCTCCTCCAGGTGAATGTGGCCAAGAAGGCAGGTTTTATCTCCTCCCAGATTCTGGATTAGGGCTACCAATTTGCCCCTGGAGAAGAAGGCTGCCAGCATCTCTCTTCTCGACTCTTCCTCCTCTTTCCTTGCTGTAGAAGCTCTATTGCAGATAGGCATATTTAAGAGGATTGAGTCTTTCATCCCATGCACACACTGGTAGACTAAAATCTTTCTACTCTGAGAACATGTGGACACCTAGAGAGAAACAACACACACCGAGGCCTATTGGAGGGTGGATGGTGGGAGGAGGGAGTAGATCAGGAAAAATAACTAATGGGTACTAGGCTTAATACTGGTTAGTGAAATAGTCTTTGCAACAAACCCCCATGACACACATTTTACCTATAAAAAATGTGCAACCTCACTTGTACCCCTGAACTTAAAAGTTAAAAAGTAAATCTTTATCTTTGTTATGTCAGGCAATGGTTGCTGGGCCCTGGACATCCCCACCTTTCCGGCTCTCTCATGTTTTGAAGTTTCCACGCTAGAGGAACAAGCCAAGAATACCAAGGACTTCCTTTTCCACAAGCACCTGGCTTCTAGACCAGGGATTTTACTCCAGATGTGAGCTGCTGTCCCTTCACACAGCTATGGGTCAGGGGCTTTTAGGTTCTTTCCGGGTAAGAAGCAGGCTACCAGAATAGAGTCAACTCAGCTTTTCCTAAGGAGACCAACTTCATTTGGAAGACAGTGTAGAAGTTTATGCCTAAGAGTATTGTCAAAAACACTGGAGATTTTGATTGTGAACAACTAAAAGGGAACAAAAGTAGGAGACCAGTTATAAACATAGAAATTAATAGCAATATAAACACAGCTTTCCTCCTATTTTTGTAAGAGAGAACCAGGGAAAGAAACAGCTAAGAGGGGCCCTCATAAAGTATAAAGTCAGACTAAGCCTAAAATATCTACTCCTGCAAAGAGGCCTGACATTAATTGTATCAGAATGTTTTGTAATACATGCCCCAGGTTGTGGGCAAAAACAATACAACAATCAGCTAGAAATTGGTGGAGGCCAACAATGGAGGCTGAGTATCCAATTATGTATTAGTCTGTTTTCATGCTGCTGATAAAGACATACCCAAGACTGCATAATTTATAATTAAAAAGAGGTTTAATGAACTCACAGTTCCATGTGGCTGGGGAGGCCTCACAATATTGGCTGAAGGCGTAATGCAGATCTTACATGTCAGCAGACAAAAGAATAGAACTAGTGCAGGAAAAATCCCTTTTATACAACCATCAGATCTCATGAGACTTATTCACTATCATGAGAACAGCAAGGGAAACACCTGCCCCCATATTTCAATTACTTCCAATTGCATCCCTTCCCCAACACGTGGGAATTGTGGGAGCTAAAATTCAAGATGAGATTTGGGTAGGAACACAGCCAAATCAGATAAGATCAAAAGAGTCAGATGAGCCAGATGATTAACAGAGAAAGCAAAAGTGAAAGAGACATCCTGGCTAAAACACCAGTCATCTCACTGATAGTCAGAGACTGTGTACAGACCCAAGCTTCACAATATAAGGCATGACATCGGAAGTTAAATACTGCAGGGTAAATAAACTTTACCAAAATGCTCCATTCAAATCAATAAACAAACAAGGAAACAACCAAACAATAAGATGATTTAGAAGGGATAAGTATCCAGAGTTGATACAATATATTATCTGAAGTATCCAGTTTCTGGCACACAATTATGAAATATGTTTTATGGACTGAAGGTTTGTGCCCTTCCAATATGTTGGTGCTGGGAGTGGGACCTTTGAGAGGTAGTTAGGTTATGAAGATGAAGCTTATACATTTCCTCTTAACAGAACACTGTAAGAGTGCACCCTTTTTCTATTTGCCCTCAGCCATGTGAGGATAAGAAGAGAATGTGCTCACCAACTAATGAATCCGCTGACCTTGATTTTGGCCATTCCATCCTCCAGAACTGTGGTAAATTATTATTTATGATTTAAGCCACCCAATCCATGGTATTCGGTTATAGTAGAGCAAGCTAAGAAACCATGCAAAGAAATGGGAAAATAGGTCTCATACACAGAAACCTAAAAAGAAAACTGGGCAATAGAAACAGATTTTGACAGGGCTGAGATACAGACTAAAATAAAGACAAAACTTCAAAGCATCTATTACAAATATAAATGCTAATATTAAAATTCTTTTTAATTATGATTAAGTAAAGGATAGTATAATGGCAAAGTCTCTTTAAATAAGAAATATCAGTAAAGAGATAAAACATTTTTTTAAAAAACAAAGAGAAACTCTGGAGTTGAAAATTAAAATACTCGATATGGAAAATTTACTAAAGAGAATCCATAGTAGATATAGCCCTGTAGAAGAAAAGAAAATCAACATGCTTGAAGACACTTTGATAGAGAATAGCAATCTCAGGACAAAAAAATAAAGTAAAGTAAAGATAGTCTCAGAGAAATAAGAGCATCAGTTATTGCAACAACATTCTAGAAGTACCAGAAGAGGAGAAAAAGACATATTGGAATAGAAAACATAATCGAAAAATTAGTGGCAGATAACTTTCCAAATTTGATGGAAAACAATCTGTACATCCTAAAATTTAATGAACTTCAAGTAGGATAAAGGCAAATAATCTACACACAGATATATCATGATCATAATGTTAAAACCCAAAGACAAAGATAAAATTTTGAAAGGACAAAGTGAAAATAACTAAGTTTTCTTTCATTAAAAATTTACTAAAGGAATAATAAAGACAGAATGATACTGGAAGAAGGGTGGGTATATAGATTAATGGAATAGAATTAATAGTTCAGAAATAGTCATACATTGATGGTCAAATGGCTTTTGATGTGGGTGGCAAGACAATTCAGTGGTGAAAAATCTTTACAGACAATGAAGCTGGAACAACTATATATGGATATAAAAATAATAAATTCAGACTCCTATATCATACTATGCACAAAATTTAATACAAAATGGAAAAGCTAAACCTATAAAACTCTTAGAAAAAAACATAGAAGTAAACCTTTGCAACCTTAGTTTTGGCAGTGGTTTCTCAGCTATGACATCAAAAGCACAAGCAATATTTTTTTTAGGCACTCAGTTGATGGGAATTTAGGCTGGCTCCATATTTTTGGAATTGCAAATTGTGCTGCTATAAATATGCATATGCAAGTTCTTTTTCATAGAATGATTCTTTTTTCTTTGCATAGATACCCAGTAGTGAGAGTGTGTCAAATGGTAGGTCTACTTTTAGTACTTCAAGGAATCTCCATACTGTTCTTCAGAGTGGTTGCACTGGATTACTTTCCCACCAGCAGTGTAAAAAGTGTTTCATTTTTACCACATCCATGCCAATATCTATTTTTTTTAATTTTTAAATTATGGCCATTCTTGCAGGAGTAAAATGGTGTCTCATTGTGGTTTTGATTTGAATTTCCCTGATAATTATTGATATTGAACATTTGTTCACATGTTTGTTGGCCATTTTTATATCTTCTTTTAAGGATTGTCTATTTGTTTCCTTAGCCCACTTTTTAAAAGGGATTATTATTTTCTTCCTTGCTGATTTGTTTGAGATCTTCGTAGATTCTGAATACTACTCCTTTGTCAGATGCATAGTTTGCAAAGATTTATATCCTACTCTTTGGGTTGTCTGTTAACTCTGCTGATTATTTATTTTGCTGTGCAGTAGCTTTTTAGTTTAATTAAGTCCAATCTATTTATAATTGTTTATGTTGCATTTCCTTTTGGGCTCTTGACTGTGAAGTCTTTGTTGAAGCCAGCGTTTAGAAGAGTTGTTCTGATGTTATCTTCCAGAATTTTTATGCCTTCAGGTCTTATATTTATAAGTCTTTGTTCCATCTTAAGTTGATTTTTATATAAGGTGAGAGAAGATCAATTTTATGCTTTTACATGTGGCTTGCCAATTATCCCAGCACCATTTGTTGAACAGGATGTCCTTTCCTCACGTCATAGTTTCATTTGCTTTGTTGAAGAACAGTTGGATGTAAGTATTTGAGTTTATTTCCGGGCTGTCTATTCTGTTACATTCATATTGGTCTATATGCCTGTTTTTATACCAGTACCATGCTGTTTTAACTCTAGCCTTGTAGTATAGTTTGAAGTTGAGTAATGTGATGCCTCCAGATTTTTTCTTTTTGCCTCATCTTGCTTTGGCTATGCAGGCTTTTTATTGTTTCATGTGAATTTTAGGATATTGTTTTAAGTTCTGTGAAGAATGATGGTGATATTTTGATTGGAATTGCATTAAATTTGTAGATAGCTTTTGACGTTTTCACAATATTGATTCTACCCTTCCATGAGCATGGGATATGTTTCTATTTGTTCGTGTCATCTATGATTTCTTTCAGCAGTGTCTTGCAGTTTTCCTTGGGACAGCTCTTTCACATCCTTGGTTAGGTTTAATCCTGAGTATTTTTATTTTATTTTTTGCAGCTACGTTACAAGGGATTGAGTTCTTGATGTGATTTTCACCTTGGTCACTGTTGATGTATAGCAGTGCTATTTATATGTGTACATTGATTTTGTATCCGAAACTTTACTGAATTCACTTATTAGATCTAGTAGATTTCGGATAAGTCTTTAGAGTTTTCTAGGTATACAATCATGTCATCAGTGAACAGTGATAATTTCACTTCCTCTTTGCCAATTTGGATGCCCTTTATTTCATTCTCTTGATCAGTGTATTTATTTCTCTGATTGGTCTGGCTAGAACTTTCAGTGCTATGTTGAATAAAAGTGGTGAAAGTGGACATTCTTGTTTTGTTCCAGTTCTCAGGAATGCTTTCAACTTTTCCCCATTCAGTATAATGTTAGCTGTGCATTTGTCATAGGGGACTTTTATTACCTTAAGGTATGTTCCTTCTATTCCAATTTTGCTGAGAGTTTTAATCATAAGGGAATGCTGAATTTTGTCAAACACTTTTTCTCCATCTATTGAGATGATCATACGACTCTTCTTTTTATTTCTTTTTATGTGGTGTATCACATTTGTTTACTTGCATATGTTAAACAAACCCTGCATCTCTGGTATAAAACCCCCCTGATCGTGTTGTATTATCTTTTTGATATGCTGTTGTATTCAGTTAGCTAGTGTTTTGTTGAGGATTTTTGCATCTATGCAGGGATATTGGTCTGAAGTTTCTTTGTTGTTATGCCCTTTCCTGGCTTTTGTATTAGGGTTCATAGAATGATTTAAGGAGGATTCCCTTTCTCTGTCTTCTGGAATAGTTTTCGTAGGCTTGATGCCAACGCGTCTTTTAATGTCTGATAGAATTCAGCTGGAATATTAGCAATTAAAAGGAATGAAATAATGCCATTTGCAGCAACCTGGATGGAGGTGGAGACCATTATTGTAAGTGAAGCAATTCAGGAATGGAAAACCAAACATCATATGTTCTCACTTAGAAGTGGGAGCTAAGATATGAGCAAGCAAAGGCATTAAAAATTATATAATGGACTCTGGGTATTATAGGGTGTGAGGAGGGTGAGGGATCAAAGACTACATATTGGGAACAGCATATACCACTCAGGTGATGCACACACCTAAAGCTCAGAAATCACACACCTAAATAACTTATCCATGTAACCAAACATGACCTGTTCACAAAAAACTATTGAAATAATAAATAGTAAATAAATAAAATTTTTAAAAGCACAAGAAACAAAAGGAAAAGATAGATAAATTAGACTGCATTAATATTAAAAACATTTTTATTCAAAGGGCACCATCAAGAAAGTAAACATATAGGAAATATTCACAAATCCTATGTCTGATAAGGGACTTGTATGCAGAATTTATAAAGAACTCTTGCAACTGAACAAAAGGAAAAGAATGTAATTCAAAATGAGCAAAGGCCATCTTTATCAAGATCTATATAAAATGACCAATAAGCACATGAAAAGATGATCAAAATCATTAATCATTCATTCAGTTCAATTCAAACCTCCAGTGAGATACTACTTCACACCCACTAGAATGATTATAATAAAACAGGATAATAGGAGGATAATGCATGTTGGCAAGGTTGAGAAGAAATTACAACTTTTATACATTGCTGGTAGTAATATAAAATAAAATGGTGCACCTATTTTGGAAAACAGTTTGGTAGTTCCTCAAAATGTTTTTCCCCCCATTTATTTATTTTATTGCATATTAGGTTTTGGGGTACATGTGAAGAACATGCAAAATTGTTGCATAGGTACACACGTGGCAGTGTGATTTGCTGCCTTCCTCCCCATCACCTACATCTGGCATTTCTCCCCTTGCTATCTCTCCCCAGCTTCCCACCCCCCACTGCCCCTCCCCTATTTCCCCCCAACTGACCCCAGTGTGTAGTGCTCCCCTCCCTGTGTCCATGTGTTCTCATTGTTCAACACCCGCCTATGAGCGAGAACATGCGGTGTTTGATCTTCTGCTCTTCTGTCAGTTTGCTGAGAATGATGGTTTCCAGGTTCATCCATGTCCCTACAAAGGACCCAAACTCATCGTTTTTGATGGCTGCATAATATTCCATGGTGTATATGTGCCACATTTTCCCTATCCAGTCTATCATCAATGGGCATTTGGGTTGGTTCCAGGTCTTTGCTATTGTAAACAGTGCTGCAATGAACATTGTGTGCAAGTGTTCCAGTAATGGGATTGCTGGGTCAAATGGAATTTCTATTTCTAGGTCCTTGAGGAATTGCCACACTGTCTTCCACAATGTTCGAACTAATTTACACTCCCACCAACCGTGCAAAAGTGTTCCTATTTCTCCACATCCTCTCCAGCATCTGTTGTCTCCACATTTTTTAATGATCTCCATTCTAAATGGTGTGAGATGGTATCTCAATGTTGTTTTGATTTGCACTTCTCTGATGACCAGTGATGATGAGCATTTTTTCATGTTTGTTGGTCTCATGTATGTCTTCTTTTGTAAAGTGTCTATTCATATCCTTTGCCCACTTTTGAATGGGTTTGTTAGTTTTTTTCTTGTAAACCTGTTTTAGTTCTTTGCAAATTCTGGATATCAGCCCTTTGTCAGATGGGTAAACTGCAAAAATTTTTTCCCATTCTGTTGGTTGCCGATTCACTCTAATGATTGTTTCTTTTGCTGTGCAGAAGCTGTGGAGTTTGATTAGGTCCCACATTTGTCTATTTTGGCTTTTGTTGTCAATGCTTTTGCTGTTTTGGTCATGAAGTCCTTGCCTACACCTATGTCCTGAATGGTTTTGCCTAGATTTTCTTCTAGGGTTTTTATGATGTTAGGTCTTATGTTTAAGTCTTTAATCCAGCTGGAGTTAATTTTAGTGTAAGGTGTCAGGAAGGGGTCCAGTTTTTGCTTTCTGCGCATGGCTAGCCAGCTTTCCCAACACCATTTATTGAACAGGGAATCCTTTCCCCATTGCTTGTTTTTGTCTGGTTTGTCAAAGATCAGATGGTTGTAGATATGTTGTGTTGCCTCCGAGACCTCTGTTCTGTTCCATTGGTCTATATCTCTGTTTTGGTACCAGTACCATAAAAACCCTCAATGAGCTAGGTATTGATGGAACGTATCTCAAAATAATAAAAGCTATTTATGACAAACCAACAGCCAATATCATACTGAATGGGCAAAAATTGGAAGCATTCCCCTTGAAATGTGGCACCAGACAAGGGTGCCCTCTCTCACCACTGCTGTTCAATATAGTATTAGAAGTTCTAGCCAGAGCAATCAGGCAAGAAAAAGAAATAAAGGGCATTCAAATAGGAAAGGAGGAAATCAAATTGTCTCTATTTGCAGACGACATGATTGTATATCTAGAAGACCCCATCGTCTCAGCCCCAAATCTCCTGAAACTGATAAGCAAGTTCAGCAAAGTCTCAGGATACAAAATCAATGTGCAAAAAATCACAAGCATTTCTATACACCAATAACAGACTTAAAGAGAGCCAAATCAAGAACAAACTTCCGTTCACAATTGCCACAAAGAGAATAAAATAGCTAGGAATACAACTAACAAGGAACGTAAAGGACCTCTTCAAGGAGAACTACAAGCCACTGCTCAACAAAATAAGAGGGGACACAAACAGATGGAGAAACATTCCATGTTCATGGTTAGGAAGAATCAATATTGTGAAAATGGCCATACTGCCCAAAGTAATTTACAGATTCAATGCTATCCCCATCAAGCTACCAATGACCTTCTTCGCAGAACTGGAAAAAACCACCTTAAACTTCATATGGAACCAAAAGAGAGCCCACATAGCCAAGACAATTCTAAGCAAAAAGAACAAAGCAGGAGGCATCACACTGCTGGACTTCAAACTATACTACAAGGCTACAGTAAATGTTAAACATACTACTGTGTGATCTTAAGTATGTATGAAAACAAATGAAAACTTATGTTCACACCAACATTTGTATAAATGTTCGTGACAGCATTATTTATGATAGCCAAACTGTGGGTTGAATCAAAATGTTGACTAATTGATTCTTAGAAAAATAAAATGTTATATTTATATAATGAAATATTTTGCAGCCTTAAAGAGGACAGAAATTCTGACATATGCTACAACATGGATGAAGCATGAAGACATTATGCAAAGTGAAATAAGTTAGTCAAAAAAGTCAAATACCGCATGATTCTACTTACAGGAGGTACTTAGAGCAGTCAAAATTGTAGAATCAGAAAGTAGAAGGTTGGTTGCTAGGGACTGGGGCGGGGGAAATGTAGGTTTATTGTTTAATGGGTATAGAGTTTCAGTTTTACAAGGTCAAAGAATTATCAAGATGGATGTTGGTGATAGCTGTTCAACATCATAAATATATTTAATAGCCCTGAACTACACATTTTAAAGTGGTAAATTTTATATTCTGTGCCATCTTATCAAAAATGGAAAAAAGCCTTTGGACAAGAAAAAACAAATAACAAAAACGATTTGCCTCATAACTCAGGCTGGGAGTGGATCATAATTTCAAAAGACACAATCCCAGACATTATAATCTTGAATGTTGAAATCCCAAAACATCAAATCCAAAAACCATGTTTCAGGAAAAAATAATTTCAAAAATTATAATACATTTACTTACATTTTGTAAGGGGGGTTATTTGAGAAGCGTAAAACAACATAACACTTCATAGGCCACTTTACACAATAACATAGACAATAAAACATGCATATTTTTGTAAGCATGACAGTTGCAAGAGTAAAATAGCAATAAACAGGTAAACCATAGTCATAAGCAAACAAGTCAAAAAGGGAAATGTATAAAAATATATTATTATGGTTGGTCATTGTGTGCACCAGCTTTATAACTGTGGTCATCTGAACTATCAAATATCATGAACTATCAAAATCTTTTGAGGAGATGGATCAAAAACTGAGACGTGTCACCACCACATATGCCATCACCCAGAGAGCTGAGATGTCAATAAATTTTATCTTTTACAAATACAGATGTACAAAAAATATATCTCTTCATTTTATTGAGGATGTTTCAATATTTCTACATACACAAACAATGCTTATACGTAAAGTCAGTGTTATGACAATACACTTTCATGGAGTCAAATTTGCAAAAAAAATTCAATAAAAAGAATTACAACTCTCTATAAATTTCTGCACAATTTATACTGGAAATAACTTGTACTGGAAATAACATGAAGATAAAATACGTAGCATTATGAATTGTAAAAAATAATTCTGTCAAATTAAAATAGTGGGGAAAAATTTTTTTAAATTTTAAAAATTTTATATATGAAAAAGTATATTACAGGTTACACTTTCATATTAGAGATTAGGAGCAATTGCATGGAGATAGTACATAAGAGCTGGCCTAACATAATGCACTATTCTGTGAATGTGATACTATTCTGTGAATGCGATTTTTGATATTAGGGATTTTAGACTTTAGGGATATTAACTTTAGGAATTTTGATCTTTTGTTATGTCAACACTCAGGATTATGGTGTTCAAGGTTGTTTCTTTAGAGATTATGATCCAAGCCCAACCACATCAGTGTGAACATGTGTGGAACTTCTGCTTTACCATCCTTCATTTGCCTACCCCTGTGTGACAAGGAAGATGTGATGACAAAGAGAGTCCAGCATCATGTGTGATTCAGCCATTCCAGAGCAGGCCTGGATCATACTGTAGAGCACAGTATTGGTCCCAGAGACACCCCACTTCACTTCACCTACCTTCCAAGAACACTCACTCCTCCTTCCAGGCCCTCTCCAGTTTTCATGACCTCTGCATTTAACCAAAACCAGAGTCTCTACCAGAAGAAGAAATGAAACACAAAGGCCCCCTTTCAGTACACCTGGCCAGAGCATCCCAGTTGAGCCTACCCAATGGTAGTGCAAGGCAGCCAGCTTCCCAGTGTCTAGAAAGGGAAGTATATGTGTGAACAAGCAAGGAGGCAGCATCAGTGGTTCCACTGGAGCAGCAGCTCCCAGCCACACCAGTGGGCATAAGTCTTGTACCCAGGGGTTGCATACCTGTCTTGGAGTTGGAGTTGTTACTGAGTGATGGATATAAATAAGGTGTATTTAAAGGGAGGGAGGGGAAGAAAAGAAAAAAGGAGCAAAGAAGTCATACAAGCTACAATACAAATTAACCTTGAGAACATTATGCTAAATGAAAGAAGCCAGTGACAAAAACATCATGCCTTGTATGACTCCATTTACCTGAAATGTTCACAATAGGAAAATCTCAGAAAGTAGATTAATGAGTGCCTGGGAAGAATAGGGAGGAATAGGGAAGGACTACTAATTGGTATGGGGCTTATTTTAAGAATAACAATAATTTTCCAAAATTATATTGTGGTGATGGCTGAACAACTCTGTGAATATAATAAAAACCATTGAAGTATATATTTTAAGTGGGTGAATTGTATGTGGGTTATTTTTCAGGAAAGATATATATTGGTTCAGGATATGGGACATACCCAATAGACAACTTGCTCAATACTCCAGATTGACGTTTCCAGTTCTGTGTTACTGAAATAGTACTATATCAATTTCTGAATCTTACACGTAGACATAAGAATCTACTTTACTAAGTTTAAGCATAGAGGGATTCAAGGAATATCAAGTTTCTCACAGAACTTCCACTTGGTCTAGAGATCCAAACTTGGATGCTGAAAAAATAAATATGCCAGGTAAAGGCGACCCTGCTAGCAGAAATACCAAGCCACATACCACAGCACTCAAACACCTTGCACAATTTTTTAAATAAAAAAGTATTCATAGAACAATAAAGGGGGCAAATTCCCAAGCATTCAGTGGTTTACTGTATTAGTCCATTTTCACGCTGCTGATAAAGACATACCAGAGACTGGGCAATTTATAAAGGAAAGAGGTTTAATGGATAACTCAAAGTTCCACATGACTGAGGAAGCCTCCCAATTATGGCAGAAGTCAAGGAGGAGCCAGTCACATCTTATGTGGATGGTGCCAGACAAACAGAGAGCATGTGCAGGCAAACTCTTTTGTTTTTAAGCCATCAGATCTCATGAGACTCATTCACTCTCACGAGAATGGTGAAGGAAAGACCCGCCCCCAAAATTCAATCACCTCCCACGGGGTCCCTCCATGACATGTGGAATTGTGGGAGTTACAATTCAAGATAAGAACTGACAGGGGACGCAGCCAAACCATATAATCTGTATACGCTTTTAACTGGTATGAGGAAGTTTGCAGAAAAGCATTCAAATTTCAAAACTGCTTGCTTAAGAATTCCTTTATCAAGTCAAATAAGAATATATAAAAAACTTCAGATTATGTTGAAATTGGATTATTCTAAAGTACAACTTGAACCTATCTTTATCCTATATTTTCTTTCTAGTATCTTAAAAATCTTTATTGCTCCCTGCTTCTACCCTTTCTTTGGCTCTCTTTCTTCCACTCTGGTCAAATAGACACTCTCAAAGCTCAGCCATCCCTTTAAAATGAGGTTTCTTCAAAGGAAGTCTCTTGTGGTTAATTTTAAGCCATGATCCCTATCAGAATTAAAAGCCATTATAAAATATTTCCCCAAGCTTAGATAAGATAGATGAGAAATAATGGAGGAATTTAGGATAGTCCTGGGGATGGGGTGGACATCATGATCTCCCCTCAGGAATGAAAGTATTAACTGTCTCAAGGTCACCCCTGCTTTGGGGACAGAGTACATGCAATGTAATATATTGTTCGCTTTTTGAATTTCTTAGTTCAAAACCCAGATCACATTTTCAGGCTTTCGTCCTTTTAAAAATGAAGATTCAAATAAACAGTTTTCTCTATCTAAAATTATTTAGCTATATCTTATTTATTTAAATATGGGTTTTTAAAATAGTTTAGTTATGTGTTCCTTATTGTTTTTATAATTTCTTCTTTCATTCTTGAGCTATTAAGAAATAAACTTATTTCCCTCCGTCTTAATTATCTTACTATACAGAGGATATAGTCGGAATAATCTTTCCTTTTTGGAATTTGTTGAGGCTTGCTTTATGACCTAGTATGTGCTAATTTTTATAAATATCCTAATTAAACTGAGGCTGTGAACCGCCAAGATTCATCAACTCATCAGGACAACACTAGCTCCAGTGTTTGTTTACTCCTCTGATTTTTCAATTTCTGATTGTTTCTGGACTGTGACATATTTTACTTTGTTCAGCTATTCATTAAAAATAAGTTTTGAAAACATTTTATCCATCAGGGATTGACTAGAACCAAGGGTGTTAGTGAATGATTATAGAGGACATGAGAAAACTTTCCAGGTGACGAAAATGTTCTATATCTTGATTGTGATACGGTTTCAGGGGCATATATATAATATATACTTGTCAAAACTCACTGAACTGTACACTTAAATGTGCTTAAATGCATTTCATTGTATGTAAATCATGGCTCTATAAAGTTGATTTGAAAAATACTTTAGTATTTTTAGTAACTACACTGGAAATAATTCTGTCAACTACATAACCAGCCGTATTTCTTAAATATCACAATCAAATTTTACAAAGGTGGACTGACAAGTTGCAGGCAACATATAGAATGTGTAAGTCAATCAAGAAATCCTTGAAAGCCTGGAAAATGTAAATACTATAAATAAGAAGAAAATTTTCAAAACCACTATAAACAATGAGTAGCTATAGATCTGAATTAAGACACTTTAATGAATGTTTATAATTTTATGTTGCCTTCGCATCCGTTTTAAATATAAGTTGGACTTTCTCATACTAGAAGCAGGGCTCAGTTATCCTTGACAAAATTTCCAGTTCTGCATCACCCACCCCCAGTTACTCAATGCGGTCCATCTTAATATCTGCCTTCATGACCAGTCACTACACAACAGCTAGATTCAGCTTGCTAGACTACCTGTTGACTTCACACCCTGCATGAACTGTGCAGATATGCCACAGTCAGTCCTGCATCACCTCCTGGAACTTGTGCTTCCTTGCTTTAAATCCACCAATTAAAACTCTCTGCAGAAAACCTGTTTGAAAAATGCTCTGGACCAGACTATATTGTTCACCCATGAGTTCCTTTCTTTTTCTTCCTGATTTCTGTTTGTGTGGCTTCCAAGTGTGCCTTGGACCCAGGAAGGTGAATCTCTTGCTGGTGCTCTTTTGTTTTGGTTTCTGGTGGTGCTGGAGATGGTTACTACCAGCTAAGATGATGTTTCATTCAAAACATGAAGCAACACTATAAAGGAATTGAGATGTGGCATGAAGGAAGAAACCACTGGCCTCAGTTTCTGATAAGATATGGATAAAACTTCCCCATGCCAGAAAAGAAAGTATGATAAGATGAGCACACTATGGTAAAATTTATTTCTTCAAATTAATAAACCTATATGAGATAATTCACATTAGCTAATAAGGCAGAATATGGTATAATTATATAATAATTACTATTTTTCTAAGACGTGAGGAAACAGATGAATAAAAAGTAAATCTCTCCCAGGAAATGTAGAAAGCAGCTGTGGCCCAATGTCTCTGCATTTCTGGAAATACGGAGCTGAAGTGGCTAGAAATATATATTAACAGAAAGCTGATATAAGAGAAGAGATGGACTAAAGATAAATTTCAGCTATTTCTGATCTCACTGTGGGCCAGGTCTGCTAACTAGTAATAATAATACTGTTGTTCTTCTGTTGTAAGTCTCTTCTTCCTTTCAGATCATACTGCTTCTTATTGGCCTCAGGAATTTACTGATACAGTAACATTTCTTGGATTTGAGACCAAATTCTGTTAAAAAAAAATAAAAAGAGGTTTTAAATGATGAACCAAGAAAGACACTCAGGGAGAAAATCTATGAATATTAACAGTGCCTGTCACTCAGTGAATGAACTGTAATTGCTGACACTTTCCCATTTGGAATAATGGGAATGTCAGCCTAAATATGGATCAGATTCAGACAATCTTTCAACAGGATGTCTCTAAGGAAATACTATGTGGACATGTGTTCAGGAAGCAGTATTCAGTGGTAATAGCAGAAATTCATTCTACAGTTAATGTTTAAAATGGTTGACAGTTTTAATATGTTTTACGTAATGATACAGTCATTTTACTGAAGATTACTTACACTGTGGGAAAGAAAAAAATGTTCTTAGTAGACTGAAAAATGTATGTCCCCAAATCTCAGAGGAACCAATGAGCAAATGAGCATTTTATTCAGCCTGCAAGGAACAGTTTGTGTGAAAGAATTCCAGGACTTCCAGAGTGAATTAAAAAATAATACAAGTTCCCATCATGCCACTGTTTGTGTGTGTGTGTGTGTGTGTTTGTGTGTGTATGTGTGTGTGTATTTATATGTCTGTGTACATATATATGTGTGTGTGTGTGTATCTATATGTCTGTGTACATATATATGTGTGTGTGTGTGCGTGCGTGTGTGTGTGTGTGTGTGATCAGTTTGACCTGATTCTCTTGATAGTGGATAAGTGTGCAACATTTGGAAGAATAAAACTTAAACTGTTAATTTGATGAGTTACCATGAATATGTAACAGAGCAAAAACAAATTTATGGCATGATGAGACACCTATTCTTTTGTAATTTTGAAATTATTTTACTTTAAGTTCTGGGGTACATGTGTAGAACATGCAGGTCTGTTACATAGGTATACACATGTCATGGTGATTGATTAGAAAGTTAGTGATTGTAGACACGATGTTCTGAAACACAAATTATGTAGCACTTCATTGAATGTTTACCTTTTCAAGGGTTAGTGGTAACATTTTCATCGTTCCTTAATGAGCACATTGATTGATTTCCTAATTAATCATGTATATTCTTAAACATCCTGGATACAAACTCACTAAATTTTTTTTTCTTTCTGTCATTTTATCTTTAGCTTTGAGCTCATTTGAATTATGCCAATTTTGCTAGAAGCAGCTTAACATGGGAGATCAAGTTTTCATATAAGCATTAAAGAAGGTCAGTGTTACCACACTTCCTATCAATTTGATGATATGGAAATAATATCTTCATGTTTATTTTAAATGGTTTATTAATGGCCTATTATTCTGAAATGGAAAAATGATTATAGCAAAAAAATAGCAGCACTTGCATTTATCAAGTTTATAAACAATTTTAAAATAAGAAAAAATGTTAACAAGTAGAGACAATATTGTCATTCCTACTAAAGAATATGTCTGGTATTGAGCCTAGAATCCCTAGTTTCATCCTATTCTAAGTACTAAAAGCAATTCCTCCTGCTTAGCAAACAATATCTCTATGACAAGAACAGAAAATCAAACAATGCATGTTCTCATTCACAGGCAAGTGTTGAACAATGAGAACACATGGACACAGGGAGGGGAGAATCACACATTGGGTCTTTTGGGGGCTGTAGGGGAGGGACAGCGAGGGGTGGGAAGGCTGGGGAGGGTTAACATGGGGAGAAATGCTAGATATAGATGACGGGGGATGGAGGCCACAAGCAACATTGCCATGTGTGTACCTATGCAGCAATCCTGCGTGATCTGCACATGTACCCCAGAACCTAAATTACAATAAAAAAAAAATCAACTCAAATAACATGGACACTATCAAATCCAATCTCCCATTTGTAATTAAAAATAGACTTCTTTTTGGGGAGGTTGTTACAGCCTAGCCTTCACTTTTAATTTGGAATAGTTCATTGAAATGCTGCTTTCTTTAATATGTATATTTTCCTAAATGCTAGAGATAAAAATGCATTTTAAAATCATTTTCATGGTCAACATGAAAACATAATAATATATCGTGATAGAAGATTTTGCCTTGTTTGTTGTGACTCTTGTTGAATTTAAGTCACAAGTAATGTTTTTATAATAGTGTAATAATATTTTACAGCACAAAGCTGTTACATTGTAGTCTGATGCACATGCAATAATGCAAATAAAATAAATATTGTTTTAACACCATCCAAGAGTTTATTATTAAGCAAATATTGTGTAGCTAAGGCATTTGGTAGGAACCAACATATTTTATTTACATAGGAAGTCATTAAATACTATTTATGAAAGAGTAAACATGACTATTCACCTAATTAAATATCAAACCCAAGTATAAATTTGAGTGTGTGCTTATCTGGAATGCTTATTGGTAAGGATCAGATATTTGTTTCTACACTTGGATGTTAAGCACATACTATGCATTTATAAATATATCTCTGCTAGAAAAGCATTAACCAAAGGGAGAGCAGCAGGGAGAAAAATTAGCTTTGTATACATTTTCATTAGAAGCAGTTTACTAATATCCAAGCATAATGTTACCTGTTGTTCACTCAGGAGTTAAATATCTGTTCACCAGGGTGTGCTCATAGAGGTAACTGTTCTCATGTATTTTGTCTTAATTTTAATTGGCAAACTTTCACTGTGAATTTTTCCTCAGGGACTAGTTTACAGGTTTGACTAACAAATAGAACAATGCAAATCCAAGTGTTTAAACATGTACGTTTCTGGAAATCAATCAATGTCTGAAATTTTAACTGCTGAGGGAACGATGTAGCCTTTCTATCAACAAGACATCTTTAGACAGCATAGAAAGAAGATTTTTCTCAGTATCTATCATCTGTCTATCTAGCTAGCTAGCTAGATCTAAAACTCCATCTAAGTTTAAGAGCTATAGATATTGCTGCTAGGAATTTTCTTCTGAGAATACTAGCTGAAAAATGTTGGATTTATTGTTCTCAAATGCTTTATAATATTCCCAAAACAAGTTATCTATTGAAGGAAGGATACATGTAGAAATTTACTTATTTGTAAGTGTACTGTATTTTATTTCTAGTTAGTGTATGTTTGAGATACATAAAATATGGATGTTAAGATTTGTATTTCTTACCCTATCCTAGCCCAGGACCATCCTAGAAACTGAAGACATGTCACTAATAAAATACCTAATATTTATTTGGTACTTATTCATGTGGCAAGCATTGTAAAAAGTCTTTTCTAGATTATTTTATTTAATTTTATGAGACTACAAAAGAAGTAGGTACTTTTATTTTTTCTACTAAAAGGCACTGAAACATAGGTAAGGTAACTTACCTACCTAATTTCTTTCTATAACCTCTTTCCTACCTTTGTATCTTTTATGCTTTAACATATATTTATTTTCCCACTTATCCTACAATTTATCTTTCTTTCCTTTCTTCCACTGCCAAATCTTAAAATGAGTATGTAGATTTTTTTGATGTCTCCATGTCTTTATCTACCAAACACCCTCAATTCATTACAAGATGGTAACTACTCTAAATAGTCTTTTACAACATGGACTATATTTACTGAATTTTTAAAACACAATCTTGCAAAGACTCAAAATTGCAATTCAGTCTGTCTTTGGTATAGTCCAGAAATCACCATTTTTCACAAGGAACTGCTGAAGTTCTCCCTAACACTGTTTCTCAAGCACAATCGATTTTAGTTTTTCATAATTTCATAAACTATATGGGTTGGTCTTCTTGTGCTCACTTCTTATATGTTGATTACTCTAAAGCTATGCTGTCAGCCTTCTTCCTAACCTCATTTTTGGGATTCCTTATAATCCACAACTCCAACTACTAACTATGAAGGAATAGTTCACCAGTCAATCTATACAGTCCAGATTTGTCTTCTGATACCTAAATCTTTCTGCAAGATATTTGATAAAACATCTATTCCTAGATATCCCATAGAATGTTTAAATTCAATATATCTCAATCATTTATTATTGTCTAGTTTTGTGACAAACTTACACCTACTCTGTTTAGCATCCTGGTTAATAATGTCACTAGCCCAACTGAGAAAACTCACCAAATTTTCATCATTTATATCCCACATCCAAAAAGCCACTATGAATTCAGTCTCCATAATAAAATTAGATTTTGTGCTTACCTCTCCAGCTTCACTTCTTCCATCTTTTCTCACCATTTCTAATTATCATCAAGTTGGCATACAATGTGTTGTCTTTCACTGTAACACTTTTCCTTCCTTAACCTGTCTTGTCAAATTTCTATTTTTAGTATTGCTGCAAAAGTGATCATTTTAATATACAAATATAAACATATTCCTCTAACTGATCAAAAATTTTGGTGACCACCTCCTTTCCATAGTCTGAGTGTGACACTTGGGCCTTCATAATTTGGACCCTACCTATGTATCTGGTTTCACGGTTATGTAATAATTGCTTGTATTTTGAATCCATCCATAGAAACCACTTTTGAATGTGCAAATTCACCATGAAATTGCCTATCTCTTTCCCTTGCATGTAATCCTCTTCTTCTTAGATATTATTCCCCACTTACCTGTCTGGAATGTTTCTATTCAAACTTTAAAGCTCAGTTGGATAGACCCTTTAAATTCTTTCCTGATTTTTCCAGATAGGGCTTTATAAATTGTGTCTGACATTTATGAAACACATTGTTTAATTAAAATTCACAATATTACTGGTGTAATCATTTTTCCCATGAACGGATGAGGGACCTGAAGCCCCAAGAGGTTAAGTACCTTGTACAAGACCACACAACTAAGTAAGTAGCAAAGGAAAGAATTGTCTCTTGGTGTGCCTTATTCTAAGACTCATGTTTTTAAATATCACACTACTATCTCTTGATTTAAGTGTTCCTTTCCTAATATGGACATTGCATTTTTTCTATATCTCCACGTAAGGAATTACTATAATATATTCCTTTAAAATATGTCTGTGTGGATATCACATTGAATTTTAAACTCTTGAGGGCAAGGGCCTCATAATTTTTATCTGCAGTGACTATCTTGTTCTTTGCTTGTTACATAGTAGGCATTTGGTGGTTATTATTTAAATAAAACAGCAAACATATTTAAATTTTGTAGTAACATCCATAAAGATGGAAAATAACATTAAACGGAGGCTCGCATCTGTAATCTCAACACTTTGGGAGGCTGAGGCAGGCAGATCACAAGGTCATGAGTTCACGACCAGCCTGGCCAACATAGTGAAACTCATCTCTACTAAAAATATAAAAATTAGCCACGTGTGGTGTGCCTGTAGTCCCAGCTACACAAGAGACTGAGGTGGAAGAATCTCTTGAACCTGGGAGGCAGAGATTTCAGTTAGCTGAAAAAACACCATTGCACTCAAGCCTGGGTGACAGAGCGAGACTCCATCTCAAAAAAACTACTACTAATAATAGCATTAATATATCATTGCAGTGCTATGAAATTTTCTGAATTAGGTCATTATAAGAATATATTTGGCTAAAGTCAGTTATACTAAGAAAGTTACACCCTTTTTACTAGTAAATACATTCTTTCCCTAGATTTTACTCCATTGATCG
This sequence comes from Sapajus apella, assembly GCF_009761245.1. NCBI lineage: Eukaryota > Metazoa > Chordata > Mammalia > Primates > Cebidae > Sapajus > Sapajus apella. The sequence goes on from NW_022436941.1 coordinate 40,805,787, forward strand.
AGTCAAGCTTTAATTAAATTCAAAAAAAAATTTAAATCAATTTTTTTCTTGACTGTCCTGCTATATAGCCTTCATTGATTTTTTTCCCACAAAATCAGAACAACCTATTTATTTTTCTAATCTGTGTTGCTTGGCTTGGTTTCAAATAACAATATAAATTGTCACTTTTATTAAGCTACCACCAATAGTTTTTTATATATGTTTACTTGAATGAAAGAGCCTGACTGTATATTCACAAAGCTTATTTCCTTTTCAAGAGAAGAGTAAATTACTACATTTTCCAACTTCTGTCATTTTATTGCAATGTGGTCAGTAGAATGTTAGCAGAATTATGCATATTTCTTGATATGGGTTGACTGTGTCCCCACCTAAATCACATCATGAATTGTGTAGTTCTTATAATCCCCATGTGTAATTGGAGGGACCCCGTGTGAGGTAATTAAACCGTTGGGGTGGTTATCTTATGCTGCTGTTCTCATGATAGTGAGTGAGTTCTCACAAGATCTGATGGTTTTATAAGAGCCTTTCCCACTTTGCTTGGCACTTCTCCTTTCTGCCGTCATATAAAGAAGGACATGTTTGCTTCCACTTCTGTCACAACTGTAAGTTTCCTGAGGCCTCCCAAGCTACGTGGAACTGAGAGTCATCAAACCTCTTCTCTTTATAATTTATCAAGTCTCCGGCAGTTTTTCTGTAGCAGCATGAGAATGAAATGATACAGTGTATTGGCACTGGGTAGTGGGGTGCTGCTGTAAATATACCTGAAAATGTGGGAGCAACTTTAGAACTGGGTAATGGGCAGAGGTTGAAATAGTTTGAAGGGCTCAGAAGAAAATAAAAGAAAATATGGGAAAAAGATGTGGGAAAGTTTGGACCTTTCTAGAGAGACTTGTTGAGTGGCTTTGACCAAAATGCTGATAGTTATATGGACAATGAATTTCAAACTGCGGTGTTCTCAGATGGGGGTGAGGACCTTCTTGAGAACTGGAATAAAGGTGACTTTTGCTATGTTTTAGCAAAAAGCTGGTGGCATTCTGTCCCTTCCCTAGAGATATTTGGAACTTTGAACTTGATAGAGATGATTTAGGATATCTATTTCTAAGGAGCAAAGCATTCAAGATGTGATTTTGGTGCTGTTGAAAGCATTCAGTTTTATGTATTCACAAAGATATGGTTTGGAATTGGAACTTATGTTTAACAGAGAAGCAGAGCGTAAAAGTGCATAAAATTTGCAGCCTGATAATGTGATAGAAAAGAAAAATGCATTTTCTGAGGAGAAATGCAACCCAGCTGCAGAAATTTGCATACATAATGAGGATACAAATGTTAATCAACAAGACAAACAGGAAGATATTTCCAGCTCATGTCAAAAGTCTACAGAGCAGTCCCTGCTACCACTAGCCTGGAGGCATAGGAGGAAAAAAATTGTTTCATGGACCAGCCCCAGGACATTGATACTTTGTGCAGTCTTTGGACTTGGTGCCCAGCAAGCCTTCAGAGATTGGAAGAGATTGGAAGCCCCAAGCCTTGGCAGCTTCCAAGTGGTGTTAAACCTGTGGGTGCACAGAAGTCAAGAATTGAGGGTTGAGAACTTCCACCTATATTTGAGAAGTTGTATGGAAATGCCTGGATGTTCAGGCAGAAATTTGATGCAGAGGTGGAGCCTTCATGGAGAACCTCTGCTAGGGGAGTGCAGAAGGGAAATGTGGGGTTGGAGCCTCCACAGACTGTACCCAGTGTAGCACTGTCTGGTGGAGCTCTGAGAAGAGGGCCACCATCCACCAGATCCCAGAATGATATGTACACTAACAGCTTGCGCCTTGCATCTGAGTATGCCACAAACACTCAATGCCACCCCATGAAGACATCTGGGAGGGGGTCTGTACCTTGCAAAGCCATAGAGGTGGAGCTTCCTAAGGCTATGGGAGCCCACCTCTTGCATCAGCATGACCTGCTTGTGAGACATGGAGTCAAAAGAGGTCATCTGGGACCTTTAAGATTTGACTTCCCTGCTGGGTTTCAGGCTTTTATGAAGCGTTTAGCCCCTTTGTTTTAGTCCATTTCTCCTATTTGGAATGAGTTTATTTTTCCAATTTTTGTTTTGCCATTTCATCTAGGAAGTAACTAACTTACTTATGATTTTACAGCCTCATAGGTGAAGGGACTTGCCTTTTCTCAGATGAGACTTTGGACTTGGACTTTTGGGTTAATGCTGGAATGAGTTAAGATTTTTGTTGACTGTTGGTAAGGCATGATTGTGTTTTGAAATGTGAGGAAATGAGATTTGGAAAAGATCAGGGGAGGAATAATGTGGTTTGGCTCTGTCCCCACCCAAATTTCATCCTGAATTATAGTTCTTATAATCCCATGCCATGTGTCATGGGTGGCATTTGAATCACCAGGGAAGTTACCTCTTTTCTGCTGTTCTTGTGATAGCAAGGAAGTTCTGATGAGATCTGATGGTTTTATAAGAGACTTCTCCCTCTCTGTTCAGCACTTCCCCTTCTCGCCATCATGTGATGAAGGGCATATTTGCTTCCCCTTCTGCCATGAGTATAAGTTTCCTGAGGCCTCTCCATTCACAGAGAACTCTGAATCAATTAAATGTCTTTCCTTTATAAATTGCTGAATCTGAGGCAGTTCTTTATAGCAGCATGAGAACAAACGAATACATTTATTCTAGGTCTGGTTATAAAACTATGTCTGTAGTCCTCCTTTGTTTTTCTCCTTCCTGAGAAGTGTGATTAATGAATGAAAGTTGAAGACTAAAGCATCAAAAATGGAAGAAGAGGTATTCACTGAGATATTTCTTGAAGAAGAGCAGATCTTCTTTATTTTACTTGTCTACTTTTGTGACTTATACCTGGTCAGGGACGCAAATATACTCTTACTACTAATCTACTGTAAGTTATTTTTTATAACTCTGTTTTTCAGTATTGCCAATGCAAAATCATGAATACCTTTCACCATTTATTTTTTGTTCCTCCTATTTACCCATGTTTTTATGCAATTATTTTATTTTTATCTATTCTAAATTGAAGCTATTTAATATTAAATAAAACTTCATTATAAGGAAAGATTATAAACATCTTTGGTTATTTTTTTAAAAAACTGCTAAATAGTACCCAAACCTACACACCTCAGCTTTGATTTTCTTTGTCTCAGCAGATAAACTCTCTGCTTCTGAAATTAAAGTCAATATCCATTTGTCCAATCTTTCTTCTTCACTTCACCTCTAAATTCTTGTTAATTTTAATCTATTTTCTCCCTTATACCATGTTTTTTTTCTTAGAAACATGAGTCAAAACATTATTTTAAGGTTAAATCTGCCTCCTAACTTTTTTAAGACAGGGTTTCCTTCTGTCATCTAGGTTGGAGTGCAGTGGCATGATTATGGCTCACTGCGGCCTCGACTTTCTGGGATTAAGCAAAACTCCTGACTCAGCCTCCTGAGTAGCTGGGAGTAAACGGTTGTGCCATGATTCCCAGGTATTTTTTTCTTAATTTTAATTTTTGTAGAAATAAGGTCTCATTATATTGCCCAGATTGGTCTCAAATTCTTAAGCACAAGTGCCTCCTGCCTTGGCCTTCCAAAGTGCTGAGAGTCCTTGCCTCCTAATTTTTGATAGTTTACTCTCTCATGTTCCTGTGGGGCACTGATCCATCTATTACTTCACTGGACACAATTCTGTCTTTTCTTCCATCTAGAAGCATTCTCATAATGTTTGTATTAAGGAGTTCTGAGGATGGTACATTTTTCCATTTGTGTCATCTCTGATTTTTTTTAGCAGTGTTTCATAATTCCATTGTAGAGAACTTTTATCTCCCTGATTAGCTGTGGTCCTAGTCATTTTTTTTCTTTTTGTGGCTATTGTGAATGGGATTGTGTTCTTGATTTGGCTCTCAGCTTAAACATTATTGGTATACAGAAATGCTACTTATTTTGTACATTAATGTTGTATCCTGAAACTTGACTGAAGTTGTTTATCAGTTCTAGGAGCCTTTGTGCAGATACAGTATGGTTTCCTAGATATAGAATAATATCATCTGTAAAGATAGTTTGACATCCTCTCTTCCTCTCTGATGCCTTTTATTTCTTTGTCTTCCCTGATTGTCCTGGTTAGGAGGAATATACACTGTTTTACTAAAAGACACTGTATTAGTCTGTTCTCACACTGCTAATGAACACATACCCAAGAGTAGGTAATTTATAAAAGAAAAGACGTTTAATTGACTCACAGTTGTCTATTGCTGGGGAGGTCTCACAGTCATGGAAGAAGGCAAAGGGGGAGCACAGTCATGTCTTACATGGAGGCAGGCAAAGAAAGCATATGCAAGGAAACTCCCCTTTATAAAACCATCAGATCATGTAAGACTTATTCACTACCATAAATACAGAACAGGAATGACCCTCCCCCATGATTCAATTACCTCCTGCCAAGTCACTCTGAAGACACATGGGAATTAGGGGCACTATAATTCAAGATGATATTTGGGTGGGGACACAGCTAAACCATATCATTCCACCTCTGGCCCTTCCATATTCCATGTTCTCACAATCCAAAACCAATCATGTCTTCCCAACAATCCCCTAAAGTCGTAATTCATTTCAGCATTAAATCAAAAGTTCAAAGTCTCATCTGAGACAAGGCAAGTCCCTTCTGCCTATAAGCCCGTAAAATCAAAAGCAAGTTAGTTACATACCAGATACAATGGGGGTACTGGTATTGGGTAAATATACCCATTACAAATGGTAGAAAATGGCCAAAACAAAGGGGATATAGGCCCCATGCAAATCTGAAATTCAATAGGGCAGTCATTAAACTTTAAATTTTCAGAATGATCTCCTTTGACTTTATGTCTCACATCCAGGGCAACAGGTGGGCTCTCATGACCTTGGGAAGCTCTGTCCCATCCATGGCTTTAAAGGCGCTAATGGACTCACAGTTTCACGTGGCTTGGGAGGCCTCACAATCACAGCAGAAGGCAAAGGAGGAGCAAAGCCATGTCTTACAAGGCAGCAGGCAAGGAGCGCATGCACAGGAGAACTCCTCTTTATAAAACTAGCAGCTCTCCTGATACTTATTCACTACCATAGAATAGCACAGAAAAGACCTGTTCCCATGATTCAATTACTTCCCACCAGGTCCCTCCCATGACATGGGAATTATGGGAGCTACAACACAAGATGAGATTTGGGTGGGGATGCAGTCGAACCATATCAGACACATACATGTATTTTCACTGCAGCACTATTTCACAACAGCAAAAACATGAAATCAATCTAGATGCATCAACAGTAGACTGCACAAAGAAAAAATGTTACTTATACACCATGGACCACTGTGCATCCATAAAAAAGAATGAAATCAGGTCGTTTGCAGCAACATGGCTACAGCTGGAGGCCATTATCTTAAATAATCTAACACAGCAACAGAAAACAAAATACTGTATGTTCTCACTTATAGGTGGAAGCTAAACATTGAGTTCACATTAACACAAAGAAGGGAGCAAAAGACACCAGGGCATATTTGAGGGTGAAAATTGGGAGAAGTGTGAGGATCCAAAGCCGCCAAATCAAATACTATGCTTCCTACCTGGGCGATGAAATCATTTCTACACTCAACCCTAGTGGCATGCAATTTACTCACGTAACACACATGCACATGGACTTCCTGAGCCTAACACAAAAGTTGGGAGAAATAAATAAAAAGCCCTACCAGCAAGAAAAAAATTTTGAAAGTATTTTCTTAAATGTTATTAAATATTCAAGGCACCATGTCAAGCTTCTCAAAAAAGTTATCTATTATAGTCTGATAGCTATAATGAGATAAAGAAAAAACAGAAGTTTAAATTTCCATTTTATTCCAACGTATCTGAAGAGAAAAAGAGACACATTTGAAAGGCATTATCAAAAAACTGTGTGCTTAGTCAAATGTGACCAAAATTGTGAGAGTGCCCCTTTAATTGATGTAGCAAAGGAGTATCAAATAGGTAAAGCACAGAGGATTTTTAGGACAGTAAAACAATTTTGTATTATATGTAATGATAGATAATACCACCATTCATTCTTCAAACCCATAGAAATTTACAGCACTACAAGTGAACCTTAATATATGCAAGTTTAGAAAAAGCTCATTTAGGAGCTTGCTGATCTCAGGAAAATGTGCAGACGGTGACAGGGGTATCTAACTATATTAGACAAGTATTGAACAACCTCAGTGAAAAAGAGTGAAAGAAAAAAGGGCTTACTTAAGTAATTTGGGAAATGAATGGAGTCTGTGAGACTATAGGGAAAACATAATCGCTGCACTTTAGTTGATAATGTTGTGTCCCACAGAGGTATGCATAAACACTTCGATTCCAGTATACAAAAATACTGGAATTGAACAATTAATTAAATGAATGATAAATGGTACATGTCAGGTTTCTCATGTTTGACGGTAATGTGTAGACAAGAGGAAGAGTCTAGAATGATCCATGTGGTGATAGATTAGGGTTAGATACATCATTATAAACTCATGAGTAGCTTAATATAAGTGTAGATATTTAGACATGGAAATATTTATACATATGTGTGAATACATTGGCCAGTATAAACACATAAATTCCCTTAATCTGCTTGTTCAGAAAGTCTATGAGCAACAACCTCCCACTAGTGAAAAAGCACACCTACTACCCAGATCTTGCTTTCTAATACTATTCTCCAATAAAAGGAAACAGAGATCCTCAGAGAGATAGCTGAATCTAGGACTGGGTGAGAGATTAGACAAGGAGCATCTTGTAGTGCCAGAAATTAAGTACAAGGAGAAGTAAAAGCCTAAACTCATGGAGCTGTACTAAAGGAACACAGAAGACAGCTGTGACAGCTTGCAGTGGCAAAAGCTGGATACATTTGAACAATAAAATAAATATTATTGTAGTCATAATCCAAACTCAAATATCTATGAGCTCATGGTAATATAAATACGTGATTGAATAAATGAATTAATGAAGAACAGATAAATATCTCTTACAGAAGAGCTCCAAAAAATTTTTGTAGAGACTGCATTCTCAAGAAGGGAGGTTAAGCGTAAGATGCACATAGTGAGTTCTTCCAGAGTAGACTATGGAAATTGGGGGAAATAGAGCTTTGGCATTAGAAACTCAACAAACAATACCTCTGTCATGTGACAATGGCCACTATCAACAGTGACAAATCCAGTTGGCAGCAGGTATCCTTGATATAATGTGATGAACATGGCTCTTTACCTTGTTATAGTATTCCTACCAAAAACCCATAACCCCAATCTAATTATGATAAAAACATCAGAAAAGTTCCAGTAGAGTGTCTTCTTATAACATACCTGACCAGTGCTCCTTAAAACTGTCAAGGTAATCAAAAACAAGAAAAGTATGAGAAACTGCCACAACTAATTGAAGCCTAAAGAGAGTGAAATATAAATGTAGTATCCTGGATGTATACTAGAACAGTGAATGGATATTAAAGAAAAACTGCTAAGCTAATAAAACTAAAGTCATGATTCATCATATTCATATGCTATATATTAAAACATATTTATATTAATTTCTTTGATATCTTAAAAGTGGATGCACCTGTTGTCATAATATGAAAATTAAAGTCTTTACAATAAAGTATATAACAAACTAGCAATTCAGTGTTTTGCAGAAATGTCTAGCTTAGGAAGCAAAAGAAAAATTGTATATGAGAGAATTATTGCATATGATGTGGGCTAATTTCCTGTTGCCATAGTTTAAAAAGCAGAGCATTCCACACACAGTTCATGAATTTTCAAATAATGTCCTACTTTCCTAACTTCTATCAATATCTTAGATATGTGCATATTTATAAAAAGCATAACATTACCAAAGGAGAAAAACAGGTTTATTGGGATTCTAAATAACACTTCTTACATTGCTTTATAATTGTTTGAAAGGAACCTCTTTGAGATTTTTCTCACCAACTTACCTGTAGCTACTGTCCCCAGAAACCACCAGAGACCTAACCACAAAAACACCTTCAAGGTTTCTTTGGGTAGCTTTGCTATCGGGAGTCAATGACAGTGATCATTGACAGCCTTCACTGACACGATCATAATATGAATGTCCAGAGTTTTTAACACTTACAGACCCTGGGGTGTACACAGCAGGAAAAGTGGAGAGTGCAGTCTGCCAGGTGGGACAGATGTCTCCATGCTCTTATCTCTGGTCACCAGCTTGATCAATTTGGCTATGATGTAGAAGTGGAAACTGTGTCAACAGTAACTGAACCCTGCTTCTGGCACTAGAAAGCTAAATCTGCTTCAAAATCAATGCCAACACAACATAAAATTATAAGCACTCACTGTGCTATTATGGCTCCATTCATCTCCCACTCAGGACTAAGGCTTCTTTTTGTGTTAATTATGTAATATAATTTGTACTATACACATATCAAATTTTTCCTTTCATATTGAGATATTCACCTGATGTGAGAGTGTTAAGAATGATTGGAAAAACAAGTACAAAATTTTTAAGAACTAAAAACTCAGGCTCAAGGCTGCTCCAGTTAAGAAAAAGAATGCTTTCTCAGTTCCAAAAGTGAAAATTAGAAACCTTTTGAATTGCCTGTGCTCTTAAAACTGAAGCTTGTCCCTTCCATGAGAAATCTTTCCTATTATGAACTCTGATTCACAGGGAACTGTGAACCAGAGTTTGGCTCTCCCAGGTTTCTAAAAGTATTATTTTCAATATTCTGATTTTTCGTCAAGTGTTTTCAATAGTTTCTTTTTTTCTAATGCTGTTTATGCCTTCTAATAATCCTAATTTTTTTTCATGAAAATTCATTAAATATAATTCCTAGTTGAAATTCTACCATCTCTTTCAGAATTTGTAGTGTAAATAACCACAAAACAAACAGTACCATCTGTCAACTACTCTTTCTGATGCTCCAAAGTAGGAAGCTATGCTTATACTTAACAAGGAAGAAATATCATCTTGGGTTTTGATTCCCCATATGTCTTCGGCTTAGCCCTTGTCAGAAAGATCCCTACTCTAGCATAGTCTGAAGAAGGACATAATCAAACACTGAACAAAACGAGAGGGCAACATGAGTTACATCTCAAAGGGGTTATTGTGTCTGAACTGAATCTATCAGAAATTAAAGCCCTGTTTCTGAAGAAAAAGGCAATGGTCTAAAAATCCTCAGAGGACCTCTTCTTTTCTTGACCTTGTATCCAAGAATTACAGCACCAAAAGTTTACAGAATCAAAAGCAAGTAACACTGCTCCAGGGCAGCATGCCCTATTTATGTTTGAATTGTGAAATCGGTCAAAGGGTAAATTTAAAGTATTACAGACTCACTATCTAAATCATTTCCTGTTGCTGGAAGCACCAAATCATCATTTCAAAAAAATATAGTCATGTTTGCTCGTCAGAGGTTTGTAAAATCACTTTTTAAGCATGAATTCAAGACCGGGATTTTTGTTTTTCTTAAGCTTTGAAAAGAGGTCTTGTAATAATTGTTTTCCTCTATGCCATATTCCATGTGTCATTTATTAGTTGCTGAAAGTATATATATATCTATTAATAGGAGTACTTTGCTATGGACTAAATTATGTTCCCCCAAAATTCCTATGTTAAAGCCCAACCATCAATGTAACTACATTTGGAGGTAAGGCTTTTGATATTGTAATTAAAATTAAATAGGTCATAAGGGTAGGGCATTCATCTGGTAGGACTGGTGTTCTTATAAAAGAGGCATGAGAGCTCATGCTTTTTCTCTCTCTTTTTGTCTGTATAAGCACCGAGGAAAAGCCATGTGTGGATGCAATGAGAAGGCAAATCAAGAAGAGTCCTCACCAGGAACACCAGTCAGTACCTTTATCTTGCTTACATATTGCCATAATTGTCCTTAATAAAACACACTATACTCTTATGATTATTGAATAAATTGTAAGCTAAAACTTTCAGTGAGATATTTTTATGCTATTGATATTAAGTAGATTTAAAATGAGCAATTCTTGAGTAGAATGGAATGAGACCCATCTAGCCAGTAGATTTTCAACTAGCCACAGACCTTCCAATTATTTTTGTTGTATTAGCCAACATTCTGATGAATAGCTTCTCCATTTTCTGCATTTTTATTTCATAAGAAGAAGCGTTTTTACATTCCTTCAAGCCAAATCAAAACATAAAAGGTTTTGCTAAAATTTCTTTTGTGTGTAGGGCAAAGATCACCAATAGTTTTCAAATCAAAACACTTTTTACAGACATCATGGATTCTGAGACTTAGTCCCACATTTTCTTTTCCACTAATTCTGAATTATCTTGTTGCAGCACCTCTCTTATTGAAAAGATATATAACTTATAACTAAATATTACTAATTTGGAGAACACTAGAGGAACCAAAAACTGAGTAAAGAAATACGGAAAAGTGATCCTGATTCAAGATTTTTGCTGAGGCAACTTGTGATTCTAAAGTTGTAGGAGAGAGGAGCTGTGAGAGGCTGAGCATAAAGATTTGCCTGTGGGAAATGCAGCACTTTTACGCGTCTTGGAACGTTTTCTCTCTGTCCATTCCCCATCTATGATAACTATGCCCCCTCATGGACCTGGAGAGAGGATACATTCCCCCAATAGGGAGAAAATGTTTTCAACTGAGTTACACAGAGATCTAGGGCTTTGAACTAAGGGTGAACCACATAGTGTACCTCTCAATAAGATTTAATCTACCTATGGATTGGCTCAATCTCTAATCTCTATGAACTACAGCTACCCTAATCGTTGAACATAAGAAAAAGTAAATTCCTTTTGTGGAAAGATACTATCAAGCAGAATTTATATTACTTCTCATCTATATTTTCACAAAAAATGACCAGTATTCATCATAATTTATCAGGCATGCCAGAAAATGAAACTATATAGAAGAAACAGAAAAATGAAAGAAAATGGAAAAAAGCCTACACAAAATTCAAGTATTGATATAATCAGATAGATATTTTAAATTATTTACAGTATAATATTTAAGAAGTTAAATAATAATACAGGGAATTTTTGCAGATAATTAAAAAATATAAAATTAACTGACATTCTAGAACTGAAAAATATAATAATTACAGATAGGAATTTAGTTAATGAATAAAATAACCTACTAAATTTGATGAAGATAACTCAATGATTAGAAAATTCAAAGATAAGTAAGTTTTTCTTATACTTCAAGTTCTGGAGTACATGTGCAGAAAGTTCAGGTCTGTTACATAGGTGTACACATGCCATGGTGGTTTGCTGCATGCATGCCCCCGTCATCTACATTGGGTATTTCTCCTAATGTTAGCCCTCTCCAATCCCTCCCATTCCCTGCTAACCCTCCTCTAGCCCTCCCACCCACCGACAGGCCCCAGTGTCTGATGTTCCCTTCCCTGTGTCCATGTGTTCTCATTGTTCAACACCCACTTATGACTGAGCCATGTGGTGTTTGGTTTACTGTTCTTGTGTCAGTTTGCTGAGAATGATGGTTTCCAACTTCATCCATGTCCCTGCAAAGGATAGGAACTCATCCTTTCTTATGGCTACATAGTATTCCATGCTATATATGTGCCACATTTCCTTTATCCTGTCTATTGTTGATGGGCATTTGGGTTGGTCCCAAGTCTTTGCTCTTGTAAACAGTGCTGCAATGAACATACATGTGCATGTGTCTTTATAGCTGAATGTTTTATAATCCTTTGGGTATATATCCAGTAATGGGGTTGCTGGGTCAAATGGTATTTCTAGTTCTAGATCCTTGAGGAAATTGCCACACTGTCTTCCACAATGGTTGAACTAATTTACACTCCCACCAACAGTGTAAAAGTGTTCCTATTTCTCCACATCCTCTCCAGCATCTGTTGATCCCTGATTTTTTAATACTTGTCATTCTAACTGGTGTGAGGTGGTATCTCAATGTGGTTTTGATTTGCATTTCTGTAATGACCAGTGATGATGAAATTTTTTCATGTTTGTTGGCTGCATAAATGTCTTATTTTGAGGAGTGTCTGTTCATATCTTTTGCCCACTATTTGATATATTTTTTCTTGTAAATTTATTTAAGCTCTCTGTAGAATCTGGATATTAGCCCTTTGTAGATTGCAAAAATTTTTTTCCATTCTGGTTGTTGCTAGTTCACTCTAATGATTCTTTCTTTTGCTGTGCAGAAGCTCTTAAGTTTAATTAGATCCCATTTGTCCATTTGGCTTTTGTTGCCATTGCTTTTGCTGTTTTAGTCATGAAGTCCTTGCCTTTGCCTATGTCCTGAATGGTAATGCCTAGGCTTTCTTCTAGGGTGTTTATGGTGTTAGATCTTATGTTTAAATCTTTAATCCATCTGGAGTTAACTTTTGCATAAGGTATAAGGAAGGGATCCAGTTTCAGCTTTCTGCATATGGCTAGCCAGTTTTCCCAACACCATTTATTAAATAGGGAATCCTTTCCCCATTGCTTGTTTTTGTCAGGTTTGACAAAGATCAGATGGCTTAGATGTGTGGGGTTACTTCTGAGGTCTCTTCTGTTCCATTGTTCTATATCTATGTTTTGGTACCAGTACCATGCTGTTTTGATTATTGTAGCTTTGTTGTATAGTATGAGGTCCTGACTTTGTAGCATGATGCCTCCAGCTTTGTTGTTTTTGCTTAGGATTGTCTTGGCTATGCAGGCTCCTTTTTTGGTTCCATATGAAGTTTAAGGTCTTTTTTTTCCAATTCGGTGCTGAAAGTCAATGGTAGCTTGATGGGGATAGCATTGAATCTATAAATTACTTTGGGCAATGTGGCCATTTTCATGATATTGACTCTTCCTAATCATAAGCATGGAATGTTTTTCCACCTGTTTGTGTCCTGTCTTATTTTCTTGAGTGGTGGTTTGTAGTTCTCCTTGAAGAGGTGCTTCACATCCTTTTTAGTTGTATTCCTAGGTATTTTACTCTCTTTATAGCAATTGTGACTGGGATTTCACTCCTGAGTTCTAATACCTTTATGTTCTCAAAATACTTTGTTGTTCCAAATAATTATATTAACCCATAATCTTTTTGTAACATCAAGTACTTCTAAAATTTCATTTTTATTTACATGTTTTTATCAACATTGGTGGGTGGTCTCTGCTATATACATGGAGGCAATGGATATAGAGGAAATTATTTGTAAGAAATCATTATTTCAACAGGTTTCCTTGCAAACTGAGTTCAAAAGGGTTAGTAAGTTTTTACTTACAAGTCAGTAAGTAACTTCTGGTCATGATTCAGTCAGAATTAGTGCTCATCACAAAGGAAACAAGTGAATAAACTTGAGCATTAGCACATAAGAGAAATGACACTTCATATTGCTCCACTGCTTGCATAACATTTCTTAAGGGAAGTTTTACAATGTCTCTTGAAACAGCCATACAGTCACCAGAATTTTGAATACAAGGTTCACCAGTACTTCTTAGGTGATCACTAGAAGCACTCATTGGGGAATTAACAATAGGAACCTAGCTTTTATACTGAAAAGTCAAAGTTATTTCAAGTTGGACATGCTATTGACGCAACCTAAGTGAGAGATGTTAAAACAAATACAAGGTAAAAGAATAGGTAATGAAAATAAGTGGATGGATTTGAAAGATTATTGATAGGCAGATTCATTGGAATTTAAATATGAGAATTAAAAGAATGGGAAGAGTAAAGGTATTGCCAGGAATACAGATTAAGTAATTTGGGAAATATTGGACAAGTTTAGTTTTAAGTAAGCTTAATTTAAGATGCCTGTAGGACATTCAAAGGAATGTCAAAATTTTTGGGTGTTATAAATATCAGGGTCTCAAGCCAATAATTTAATCCATTAGAGACAAAGATCAATGAGGAGATTTTCAAGGTTACTACTGAAAGCCTGTAATAATGTTCACGTCTGGAAACAGCCAAATATTGTAGTTCGTAAAATGAGAGAAACATTATTTCCTGAGGCATTTTTGTTTTCTCCAATCCTATTTTAAAACAATTAGTAAGCAGTTACTATATACTGACCAGCGTCTAAATTTATAAAGGAGAAAAAAATCTGGTATTTTCCCTGAATGTCTCAATTGCTCTTAAATGAATCTCAGAAGGTGGAAGAACATTTTTTTTAGTGCAAACTGGCATTTAATTATGATCCTCATTTAATTAGCTATAGCATTAACAAGGACAATTTGTTCCCAGTACACAAGATATTACATCTTCCTTATCAAAAGGAGACAAAGTTGTGTCCCTGCCTTGAAATTAGTAAAGGATGAAATCAGGTTAGCATCTTGTATACTGAACAATCTTTACAGTGCACTGTTGGGTTGACTGGGAATATGAAACAATATTTTAATCACAGAGCAATACACTTTGAAAGCTGGAATATAACTGTAGGGGATTTATTTATTTATTTATCTCTGCAGCATACTGGGAAAAGAAATTGATGGCAATTCTATTGCTCTCCAGGAAAGCAAAGACATCAAGGGATCAGTGGACACAGATGACAGAACAAATTAGAGCAACTCCTAACATATCTTCTCTTGCCATACCCATTAGAATTTTAACCCAAATAAAACAAAGCCCACTAGGTTTCGGTTTAAAACAAACTCTAAAATTTTCACATTACAAAAAAGCACGTAAAGTCATAAAAAGTGCTGTAACCCTGCATGCACAAACTCACATCTATACACACAAGTTAAACTCCCAGAACACTGATGAACAACTGTGAATCTTCTCCCTCTCTTCCCTCAAAATTATTTTTTCAAAGAAGATATTCACATCTCCTTTTTTCTTGTCTCTCCCAGCTGTATCTCAAAAATCTTTCCTTTATCTGCTAGACAGATCTGTTTCCTCTCTGTTTTCCTCTCACATTGCTGACTTATTCCTAGCCCAATGGCTGTCTTTAATGTCTTCTCCCATCTTAAATCCTTTCATTTTTTCTTTTTAATTTTCTCCAGGCATAGATTTTTGGCCTCTCTTGGCTTCCTAATTGCATATTTCCACTAATTGCACTATTAATTCATCAAAGTCTAGTCACGAAAACAGTTAGTTTTTCTTAAAAGGCAAATGTGTGTGGGAATTGGCCAGTGTAGAGGAGGGGGACAAAACAAATCTGTAAAAACTTACACTTTAATATAGATGTTATTGTTATCACATCTGGATATGTGTAATTATGTCATTAATTTTACTTCTTCTTTTATTTTGGAACACTTGGTGCACCAGAATATTCAGTCAAACCCATTCTTCCAAAAGTTTTTCATTTAAAACAACACCAAATTTAGAATTATAAATATCAGAGGTATTAAATGTATAACATAACTAAGATAATAGTTATGTAACTTACCTGATGTATTGAAGATTTCAGTGGGAATAAATCCTGCCCACAGAGAAGGATTGCTACTTTTTAATAGTGAGACTTCCTCTCTATTAGTATTTGTTTAGTTATTTGTAATTGGAGATGTATCACTCTCAGAAATTTGCAACTAAATGTTACAATGTTTATGAAATTACTTGAGAATTGTAAAGTTTTAATCCAATGCAAGCCACTATATAGCTCTTGATCACAAAGCCAAATGGTGTTAAATGTATTTATTGGAAAACAGCCTTTTCCCTTTCTTTTTAGGTATGCTCTTAGTCATATTTTTGCTATTTGATCAAGCATTGTGTATGACAATTTAAAGAAACAAGAGAATTAACTTTTGAATTAGATTACCTAAATTCAAATTCTGAATTTTGCCACTTATTACCTATAGATTTAGAAGGTGTCATTTAACCTCTTTATGCCTCTGAATCTGCATGTGTGAAATGAAGAAGAAACAAGCTTCTAATTTCAAGTGTCAGTGTGATAATTTAATGCTTTAAAATATGTAAAATAATCCCTGGTTGCCCATGTAAAGTGTTATATAAATTACCAGAAATAACAGAGATTACTATCTGATACGAAAAAAAATCAAAAGCCTATATTGCCAAAAGTATACTGAAAGTTAACAATTTAAACTTCATGTATTTTTAATTAAGATAAATTTTCCAATGTATTAACGTAGATTTTCCAATATTTGTTATGCTTCACTGTACGTTACAGGAATCATCATTTAATAAAAGAAACCCAATGCGAGAACAAATCGACAGCAGTTGAAATCAATTTAACATTAACCAAGTTATCTAACATCTCTCTTATTTTTTGGCATCTGTAAAATAATCATAACAATGACCTTGAGACTTTGTGAGGTTAAATATGAAGCTCTTGACACTGTTTCTGGCAAATATGTTATAAGAAACATATCATTTTATCTATCTTCTCCAGTTGTTGAGTTATGTGTATGTGTGTTCTTTTTAGTAATAGTCATAATATGTTATGTCCCTAGGAACTTCAGGCTCACCTTCTAAATTTCATCTGAAGAACCAATCTCAATTATTAAGAAATGTGTATTCTTAAGAAATGATACTTTAAAGAAGTGGTTCATGATCTGTGATCCTGGACTCCTATAGGCCCACAAAGTTATTTCTCCAAACTCAGATGTACACTCAGCCTGGTCAGCTGATGACTGAATAAACAATACCTTATACATATGAGTATTAACAATATTCAGAATTATTTAAAAGCATGACTTTTTATCATTACATCTCTCAGGAGACAATAACAACATTTTCATCTTAGGAGATAATAAAATTGCCTGTGAAGACAAATCTTCATCCTAAAAATGTGGAAATTACTAGTCAAAAGACATTCACATCAAAGCATTTCAAAGTTATTTTAAATCCTTGATTCAAAGCAGGGCTCTTATTTTAACTGTCCATCTTCCCCCACACTCTAGTTATTTTTATAGTTTCCTCTTTATACTCTGATTTTATAGTGTGACTGCTCATGCATATTTGTTCCAGGGCTAGGTTTCTAATACATATAGAATCATGCACTACCAGAGTTAAAAAGGACTTTAAAGTCATCTAGTCCAACTAGCCATCAGGTGCATGACTTATTCCTACTTATGCCTACATCTGTTCTCCTGGTGCCTTAAATATACCCTAGACATTAGCCCTATAGCCAAACATTAACTCTGACTCTAGATAGAATTCTTAATTCATCAGCACTTTTAAAACTTCCCACTTGTAACAAGAATCTCAATTAAAGTGTATTTAACCGCCGCCTTCACAAGATGACTGATTCTCTATCATTTATATTGAGCTAGCTCATCGTCAGTACCCAAGTCACTCTCATATACTAAATTAGATGCTGAGGGAACTACATTAACTCTTTGAGACCACTAAGTCGCCATTTAGTGTACTGAGCTTAGGATCTGTAGTAAAGAGCTATGCACCAGACACAGGCATGAATAACAGATAGCTTGGCAAGAAGTAAAATATGCAGAGCCAGAAATAAAAGACCTTTATAAGAATGATGCTTTTTAGTACATGTTAAATACAAAAAGAAACAGATTATTAAATAACATGAGCCACCATTTATACAGATTTCATTCGAAATTTAAATCTATATAGGCTTTCACTCTCTGAAGCATTACATTAAGAGAGTTGTATTGCCTGATAAAGATCTCATATTGACAGAGAGATGTTGTGATAATGACAGTCATTAAAATAACTGCCTAGTCAGACTTAAAATGATAGGCATTAAATTTGTGTTGATTAACCATTAACTTCCTTTTAAAGTTTTTAGTGGTATAAAATAAAAAGTACTGAATTAAATCTTTTTTTTCTTTCTCTTCCCCATTTTTTAGATGAATCATATTATTCAAGCAGCTTTACAATTGACATTAAAATAATGCATGATTAAAATATTCGTCATACTTACACAGACTAGGCCCTTTTCCAATAACTTTGGATATAAAAATGAGAAATCTGTTTATTCACAAAATCTTTCCACCTTTTGCATTCACTGCTGTTGGATATTGAGTATATTATACATAGCCTAGCATCAATTTAATCACCATAATTAAAATGCTTTCTATAATAAAGACTGCAAAAATTTGAATCTTCTGATTCCTGTAAATTGGATTGATATATACCTTATTTAAATACACATTTCAGCAGTCACTTATTTACATAGCTTATTAGAAAGCTCTAGGAAGTACATGAATTGCAGTTGTAAGAAATGAAACTGATGTGCAAAGTTATCACTGTCCTGAAACACTTTAAAAAATGATCATCTGAATATTCTCTTTATTAGTATTAGTTTTCTATTGCTGTCATTACAAACAACCACAAATTTAGGGGCTTGAACAACACATTTTTTAGCTTGCATTTCCATAGGTCAGGAGTCTGAAAGTTTAACACAGGTTTCACCAGACAACTCTTGAAGTGTCTGTGGGCTTCATTTTTCTCTAGAGGCTCCAAGGGAAGATTTCTAGATTAGTTGGGTTGTTAGCAGAATTCAGTTCTGTGAGGTCGTAGAACCAAGGACATCACTTCCTTGTTGGCTACTGGCTATAGCCCTTCCCAGGATCTAGAGGTGGCTGCCCTCCATGACTCATGGCCTTCTTTCATTTTCAAAGACAGCCATATCATGTTCTTCCAATACTTCAAATATATACTTCTTTTTCATCTCATATATCTTATTGAGCCAAGAATGTTTCTCAATTTGGAGGATTCATGTGATTATATTGGGCCCATCTGTATAATCCAGGATAATTTCCTTGTTGGAAGGCCTATACTTGTAATCACATCTGCAGAGTTCCTTTTGCATGTTAGGTAAAATGTTGACAAGTTTCAAAGGTTAGGGTGTAGACTTACTTGGAGGGCGATTATTCTGCCTACCACATATCTTAAGATAGTAGGTGGCAGTTTCTGAATATTCTAGGACTACTAATATTGCATCGTGGGGAGAAATCCAAATTCAAAGACTTTGCTGAAAATTTTTAGCCTCTTGATGGCACCCAGAGTCAACTAATGTCCCTAGGGCAAAAAGTGACTGCAGATGATCAGCTCAAATCTCGGTTCTGCACACTATAGAATCTTAACACTGCTCATTCTCTTTACTTCAGCAGAACTATGACCTTTTCTAACACAGGTTTTTTTTTTTTTTTTTTTTTTTTTTTTTTTTTTTTTTTTTTTTTCAGTTTTTTTAGCAGGAACACTTGTCATGAATATTTTCACAGTGTGCTACAAAAGAAATTTCTAAGCATGTGTTTTAATTTATGTAAATGTTGTGCCATCAAACTTGATTTGTTTCTTATTACTTTGTCCACAGAATGTTTGTAAGATTTATTCCTGATTTCTTAACTGCATCTAGTTTCTCATTTCTGGCTCTTGTAAACTAGGCTACATAAGCATCAGTTATATCTCACAAAATTATCTGTTTCCTTATTTTAGGATAACTAAGTGGTAAACCTCCTTTAACATATCTCTTTATGGTTCAACTTTGGATTTTCTCTGTATTTATAGGCAAGATATATAGGCATTTTTGTTCCTTGAATAGTTCTGACAATTCCTTAGAATTGCTGTATCTCTTTACACACCTATTAGCAATGCATTAAGACTGAGGCTTCCTCAGTGTTTACCAAAATTGTTATTATATGACTTGCTCATTTTGGTCAACCTCATAACTCTTACATAGAATCTCACTCAAATTTTGAATATTTCTGATTTCAATTGTGGTTGAGTATATTTTCATAAGCATTTTAGCAATTCAGCTTTTTTGTTATATAAATTATTATCATCTTATATGTCCTTTGTTCTACTTGGTTTGTTCATTTTCAGAGATTAATTTTATACTAATCATTTGCCAATTGTAGACATTGTGAATAACTTCTCTCAATGTATTATCCATTTATTAATTTGTATCTGATAATTTTTGTTGACCATAAATATTTAATAGTTATATACTAAAGTCTGTTTTTGTTTATTTCTCTTAGATCTCATTTTTAGGGGTATTTAGGGGATCATTTTTAAGTATGCCTTAACCACTCGTTTTCACTCTCTCCCTGCAAAAGTAGTTTTCAGACATTTTCTCTAATATAAGTATTGTTTGCTGCCATCTTTTAGAATTAGTATGATCTACCTTGACTTTAATATTTAAATTTGACCTGAATATTTGCAGACTTGTAGTTTCCATATTAATTTTAGAATAAGTGGTTAGTGCCTCAAAATTTTTTTAGGATTTTGATTGAGATTTAAATAGCTTATTTTGACCCATCAGTAGATATTATATACCTCTCAAATTATTCAGCTTTTAGTATTTAATACAACTTTAATGTTTTTAATACAAAATTTACATTTTATTTCTTAACTGAATCACTCATGTTTTAGTTGATATCACACATTAATTATATGTTATTATTTATAACTATACCATAGTATAGTTATAAATATACATATGCTAACACATCTTATTTGGTTTTATTTTCTAGCAATATTTTTATGTTGCTCTCTTATCTGGCAAACTTGTTGCAACTTGTATTAGTTCTGCTGGTACAGTAACAATTCGGCATTGATCTTCATTTCATCCACAATCATTGAAAACTATTGACCTTTCCTTTTCATATCTCATACTCATTTCTTCTTGATTTATTTATTTGACAAGCCAGAGCTTCCAGTTTTTCATTTATCATTTATAAGAAATGATAACAGGCATTATTCTCTTGTTTGCAAGTGAATTAACATTTTTCCATAAAGTATAGTGCTTAATTTTCATTATTTAGTTCAGATAGGTTTTATCTCTACCATGATAAGATGTTTTATTATAACCACTTTTGTTTCTGCAATGTGTTTCCTCCATTAATTTAGATAATCTCATGATTTTGTTCTCCTTCAGTCCATCATTTGGTAGATTACACCAATAGATTTTCTAATACTAAATCATCCTCCCTTTTATTTGATTATGATGAATTATTATTTCAGTTACACTGTTTTGTCTAGGTGGGAGTTTCAAAATATTTCTAAAGGAAACAATTTTATTTTCTTGAAATGGAGTCCCACTCTGTTGCCCAGGCTGGAGTGCAGTGGTGGAATCTCAGCTCACTGCAAACTTCACTTCCTGGGCTCAATTGATTCTTGTGCCTCAGCCTCCCAAGACTGGGACTACCGGTGTGCACCATCATGCCCAGCTAATTTTTTGTATTTTTAGTAGAGTTGGGGTTTCACCACATTGGCCAGGCTGGTCTTGAACCCTTGACCTCAGGTTGTCTGCACACCTTGGCCCCCTAAAGTGCTAGGATTATAGGCGTGAGCCAAAGTTCTCAGCAAAATATTTTTATAAGTGAAATAAATTGTCCTATAGCAGTTATGCAGCATTTATCTGGTTTTAGAAACTGGTTGTTTAGATTAAGAAAATGAGTTTGAAATCCTTTCCTTCCTTTCTATATTTAGAAGTTGCACATGTAAGGGTTATCTTGAATGTTTTGTTAAATGTACCTGGTAAGCCATCCAAATTTGAGGAAGTTTGGTTTGCTATGCTTTTATTATTAATTCAATTTTTCAAGATTTCAAATACTAATTGAAGTTTAATAATGTTTTTATAATACAATAGAATTTATTTGGCTAGGTTTTTCTTGGTTATCTTCCCTTTTAGTGTATATATTGAATTTTTACTTCAAATTTTGTGGGCTTAGAACTAGAGAACATTTTGCCCTTTTTGCTTCTGTTTAGCAGACCTAATACATATCACAAAACCTTCTTTAACAAAAAGTAACAAAAACCAACTCTTCTAAATTTTTATTTTATCTTCTTCCTTTTGATGCCCTAGTACTCAGAGTGAATTTTTATTTTTATTTTTCTGTTCATGACTTTTTAATAGTTTTTTAGCAGTAGGATCAGTCTGTTTCTCAAGAAGTAGGAATCAGAGAATTAAGTAAAATACAGTAGTCTCTGTTCTCAAAGCCAAGTTGCGACAAACAACAAACCAAAAGAAGTGAAGACTGACGTCTCTACTAAGGGATAAAGAAGGAATATCTGGCCACCCAGCTTCTTACTTGAAGTTGGCAACTTTCACCTAGTCATACTATATAATTCTTTTTACTAGTAATAGAACTGGCAAGTGAGTAGAATGAGGCACTTCAAGATGATTTGGTTTCATTTGTTTGTTTGTGTAGACATTTTGTTTGTTCAGTTGGTTGGTTAATTTTCACCTCAGATAGGAAGACAAGGCAAGCTCTATTCTTGGCTGCTTTCACTGGGCTGTCACAGAGGACGATTTCCCAAATCTGAACAGTTGCATGACTCAGAATCTGAAGTCTTTCTGCCCTGACTCATTCTTACTCCAGCAACATTGAGAAAAGGGAAGGATAGTCAAACGTGATCAAGGTCATTGCTGTTAAACACTTCTAATTTATGTTTTCTTTTTCCTTTGTTGTTCTTTTAAAATATTTACTGTAATTGATCTTAGATACATGCAATCCACATAAAATAATGAAAGGATTATAAAAACAAATCATGAAGTATAATAACATTTTTTTCCACACATGCCTTTCGTTTTCCAGTTCACCCTCACCATGTGTTAATGTGGTTAATAATTGCTTGCACCTACTTCCACAGATATTCTATTCATATAGGTACATATATGCATATGCTTTGAGTGATAGACATTATCGTATTATGCTCAATTAGCTGGCACTTGCCTCTTTCCTATTTATATTATATTTTGTTACATGACCATTTATATCTGAAAAATTGAGCAATTTTTAAATGGTTACATAGAATGCATTCAATTGTATAAATATTCCATAATTTATTTAACTAGACTTTTACTGATGAACATTTACGCTCTTTCAAAATTATAGAAACACTCCAATGAGTATTGTATATGACTAGTTGTGAGTATATAAAATTACATTTCTGATATAAATTCCTAGAAGGAGATTTGAGGCATCAAGTGGCATATAAATAGTTATAACGGTAGCCAAATTATTCTACATGACTGTTAGATCAACTTATACTTCACTAGTTAGGTATGGAAGTACTGTTTTCTCCAAGCACTAGCAGGCAGGCAAAGACACATCATCCAATGCTTGGACACTTGCCAATATGATAACTAAAATGATTTATTGCTGTTTTTCTTGAGAGAAAATATTTAAAATTAGGTTTATTTGGGTATAATATGCAGAGAGGAAAACCTACACTTTGGATTTTGAAGCATACTTTTTTCTGAGTTTTCGGAAATATATAAAGTTGTGTAATCACCACTACAATCAAAATATAAGCATTCCTATCACCCCGAAAAGTTACTTTGTGTCACTTTGTAGTCATTTTCTTCTCCTGCCTTCAGTCCCTCATCTGATTTTGGTTTCTATAATTTTGCATTTTTCAACATGTCATAAAAATTTAATTGTATGTAGCCTTTATTGTGTCGCTTTCTTTAATTCAGTATAATGTTTCAGATATATCTACGTTGTTGCATTATATATTCATTTTTTAAAAATTGTATAATGTACCACAATTTTTTATCCATTTGATAAACAGTTGAAAGATATTTAGTTTGTGTTGAGGTCTGGATAATTAAGAATAAAGCTGTTATAAATGTTTACATAGAGGTCTTCCAATGGATATATCTATTTCATTTTGGATAAATATCTACCAGGGTGATTGCTTAGCGTAATGATAACAATACATTTAATTTTAAAAGACAATGTCACAATATTTTTCTAAGTGGCTATCATTTTGTAGGCTCACCATCAGTAGTGAGCCTTTTGGCTGCTTCCAATCATTGTCAGCACTTGGTATCGACAATTTTATGTTTTTAAATCATTTTAATAGGTGTGTAGTGGTATCTCAACTGATCTTAGTTTGTATTACACTAACAACTAATAATGGTTGTTATATGTTTATGTGTATGTATAATGCATCTTGTTATATGTTTATTTTCCAGTGAAATCTTAGCTTTGGTGGAGAGTCTATTCAAACCTTTTATCCCTTTTCTTTTTACTGGGTTGTTTCTTATTATTGATTTTAAAGTTTCTGTTTTGATTTTTCATTTTCCAGATACCAATCTTTTATCAGTTATGTGTTTTTCAAATATTTTATCCTGAAACTAGC
Source organism: Sapajus apella (assembly GCF_009761245.1). Classification (NCBI taxonomy): domain Eukaryota; kingdom Metazoa; phylum Chordata; class Mammalia; order Primates; family Cebidae; genus Sapajus; species Sapajus apella. Next base: position 40,829,746 of record NW_022436941.1, read on the forward strand.
TTATTATCTTAATTTTTTTAATGTCTTTTAAACAGTAGAAGTTTTTAGTATTAATGTACCCAATGTGTTTTTTGATTTTTTAAGGTTTTACTATTAGACATGATTCTGTTTTTATACTTAATAATTATGGATATATTTTCAGATTACAGCCCTCGCTTTCAGACCTCATTTAATTGTTATCACCTTCTCACAGATTCTACCTCCAATTACAGTCACATTGTGGGTTAGGACTTCCACATAAGAATTGGGGGAAACAAGCATTCAATCCATAACAGAGATACAAGGTGGGGTATATTTTATACAGAGTACTTAGAAAAAGTCTTTCTGATAGGCTGACGTTTGAGCTTAAAAGTTAAGGCAATAAGGGAATGCAGTGGCTATCAGTGAAAAGAATGTTCCAAGTCAGAAAGACCAGGAAGTGCAAAGGACCTGAGGTTGAGATGAGGCCTTGCTTTCTGCACAGAAAAAAAATATAGCATGAGGGCCAGCCTGAGAGCAAAGAAGAAAAGAGATCGGAGGTAATATAAGAAAAGTAGTAAGAACTGAGATCATATAGAGAGTCATTCTCTATAAACTCTGGGTGAACTTGTCTGATTAAATATTCTACACCTTCTTAGCTATGATATCAATTTTATGCAGAGTATTGAACAAAATTACTTCTTATAAATTTTAACTTCTTATATTTGTGATTTTTTATATTTTCATTTATAATGTTATGCTATTTAAGATTTCTACATTTTTCTTTGGTGAGCTCACATTTCATTTACTTTTTGTTAGTACAATGAACCAATTCATGTATCAACTTACTGATTCTTCTATTTTAATTCTAATTTATTAATATTCACTTGACATTTGCCTGAAACTTTTTGCTTTCAGGCTTTTCCTAAATTTATTGCTTTTTGTTTATAACACCTATATTGAGGGCTGAATTCATTTATTTTCAGTCATATGACTGCTTCAACAAAATCTCATTGGCTTTTAATATGTAGCATTTTCATTTCTATTAATAACTACATTTTCAAAAATTTTACATCCTGTGTATATTCTAAAACAAAATTTCTTTGTATACAAAACTTTTGTTTCATACAATAATATCTTTTCCTAACCATAACACATTTTCAACTTTTTTTAACTTTAGAAAATAGTTTGATCATATTTCCATGTTTATTACTGAGATATTCCTAAGTTTTGTATCTGTTCCTTGAACATTTGAGAGAAGAAGTAGTTTGTTGTCTGCCCCTAGGATATAGAATTTTTACTTGCTTTTTGTTTATTTGAATTGTCATGAATTAAGAGACATGAAATAACGTCTTATATTAGTAAATTGTGCTACCTTCTTCAGTGCTAGATTTTCTTTATAATATGATCCATTCCCATTATTTTCTATTTTTCCAGTAAGGATATCAGCTTTATGAGAAAAGAAAATGTGTTCTTTTTGTTTATTATATAACCTCAAAGCCTAGAATATTGGCTGACGTATGAAAAATGCTCAATAAGCAAATGAATAGTGTGATATTATTTGGAGCACAAATATTTACAACAGATATATCATAATTTTGATTTATACTATGTATTGTCATCATTTTTAGTGTTTTTGTTCTTAATACCATATAATCTATTATTAAGAAGGTGACCCCTAATTTCCCCGAGTTTTGAGTTTTTGTTTTCTTTTATTCATTGAGCTTTGCTCTTTCACTTTTTTCAGCTTTTCCAAGTCATTATTATAGATGTGTTGCTTGCAAATAATAAGTGATTAAGTTTTGTTTTATACTCTAATTTGAATGATCTTTCATCTTAGATGAATGATTTTACCTTATTTACCTCAAAGAGATTGGTTCAGTCAATTTATATGAACTGTTGTCATATTTCTTTTGGATTTTATTATTTAATAGAGTCTGTGTTTTCTTTGCTTTTTATATTGAATATTTATTTCTTCTATTAGTTTAGGTTGTTTGCAATCTGTTGTGTCCTTCTGGTTTTAAACTATTATTGTTTCTCTAGGTTCAAAATGGCAAATATTGGTATATCTCAGAAAATACTAGATAATCCTTTAAGAGATAGTATTTTCAATTTGACCCTCACAAAATCATAGGCTATTAGATTTGAAAGGAACATCAATCTAACCACTTCTCTAGTGAAAGAATTACTTCCACATCATAGTTGATAAATGCATGCCTCCTGATTGAATGTCCCTCCAGTACAAAGAGCTCACCATTCTAAGACAGTCCATTTTTAATGTTGGGGAGTTCCAATGTTTATCATGTGTTTTTATCTATTAAGACAAATTCAGCTTCAAGTAATATTCAGCCTCTCATCATAGTTCTCATTCTTATCACACGCTCATATAACTATCTCAGACCTTCCTACTTCATTTAGCAATTCTTCACAAGTAATCCAGCCTTATCCTTAACTATACCAAACGCCAACTTTTATATGGTCCTGTTTGTCAATGTTCATGTTACATATGACATTCAGGATAAAAGTCAATGTTGCAAATGTATCCTACACAATAGAGAAAAATGTAATATAATTACCTCATTTAATCTATATATGCTAGTATAATCTATAAAAAAATTCTGATTTTGTCAGTACCCAAATTACAAAAGTAGCTCTTATCCTTTCAAACACATCAGAAGAAAAACAAAAACAAAAACAATAGGCAATAACAAAAGTAATGTGAATAGAATTTCTCTTTACTTGACCATTGAGGAAGAAGACAATTATTGCATTAAGTAGAATATAATGCATATCTAGTAAGATAAACTTTCTAGAAGATAAAGTGTAGATAGGATCACAAAGACTGAAGAAGAAATATGAGCCCAGTTCAGTATGGACAAGAAATGCGTTAGCCTGTGATTTAAGAATATTCTCCAACAGAGCCCAGAAAATATCCAAGTTTGCAGAAGCAAGGCTTAGGAAAAAATGTACATAGGGAAAGGTTAAGGACTTGAGTAAATTTAAGCATTTTGGAACTCTTCAACTACCTTACAAACAAAGCTTCAGAAAGCATTCCCAGCCGTGATATGCCAGAGATTATGTAATATTCAAAATGGAGGCTCCGTCACAGTGTTTCTAAAATTATCCCTGAGAAAGGTTGAGTCAACGTTTCTCTATCAAGTAATAGTACCCCCCACAAAAGAGGAAACACGGAGAGAGGATCCAATTTGTTTTTTCAAATATGCAAATGCATTGAATTTATGCAATGGAAGCCACCTGGCATTAGTAAAAAACATATTCAGATGAAAATGATAGTCGCCCAAATGAAAACAAACAAGAAATAGGCAAATAGCAATCTGATTATTGAACGCTGCAAAGTTCTCATCATTATCTAGAGAACTGACTTAAAATAATATGGCAGAACGTGGAGAAAAACTTTGATGAAGTTGCAGAAATGAGGAATAAAACAATATGGAAAACTGGATCACTGTATACATGTACACACACACACACACACACACACACACACACACACACACACACAATTTTTCCTAGTTCAAACTCCCAGATATTTTCAAGGAAGGCTGACAGTTTTCAGTATAGGAAAAATGTATAGAAATAGACGCAGAGATATTTATAATATATTGATTCTTTTTAGATAGTTCGTTAATAATACTGGAGGCATGCAGCTTAAATATTTCGAGATCGTAGTGGAGGCACTCACACCCAGGGTGCTAATAGTTTTGTGACTTCTAGACCACTGGGGCCCAATCTTAAAACATCTAGTACAACTGGGTCAATTTAGCCTTTTATGCCATGTTATTTATATCCACACCTCTGTACCCCTCTGCCTCCCACTTTTGTGGATCTGCCACAGACAAGTTTGCTAACTGTCTGAATGGCCAAATGTCATCAGAGAGTATGATGAAATTAGGCGTTAAGTAATGACTAATGTCATGAATTCAGATTTATCTAAGAAGCTCCATCTCCTAGAGTCTCATCCCTCTAAATGGGCCTCCCTCTTACTTTCTGCCATTGACCTTGCTTTTAGCATACTTGAGAAAACACAAACTTTTGAAATAGGGCTCATTCATCTCCCCATGACAAAATCTACAAACACTGAAGTGTTTGTTTTCTGCTTCAGCATCCTCCCTTCTGTTTCAATGAATCAAATGTTTATCTTCTTTATCACAGGTAGATCTTTTCCTCCATAAGAATCAATAAGGTATTTTATTTCCTCAGTCTTTTCTTTTTCTCCCTCACTATCAACATCTCCATATATTATTCTCATCAGCATATAAAACTGCCCTATCATTTCTCAAGTCAATTTATCTTAGTTTTTCTTGAATTTATACTATTCATTAACAAAATACTTACATAAACTTCTCCAAAAAATTGCTTACATCTCTCCTTTCAGCTTTGTCATAACCACATTCATTCCTCTTACCACTCCAAGTGACTTTCACCAAGGTATCAATGAATTGATTTCAATTAAAATGAAGATCAAACACCGCATGTTCTCACTCATAGGCGGGTGTTGAACAATGAGAACACATGGACACAGGGAGGGGAGCACTACACACTGGGGTCAGTTGAGGGGAAATAGGGGAGGGACGGTGGGGGGTGGGAAGCTGGGGAGAGAAAGCAAGGGGAGAAATGCCAGATGTAGGTGATGGGGAGGAAGACAGCGAATCACACTGCCACGTGTGTTCCTATGCAACAATTTTGCATGTTCTTCACATGTACCCCAAAACCTAAAATGCAATAAAATAAATAAATGGGAAAAAAAAAATTTTAAAAATAATAAAAAAATAAAAAATAAAAAAAAATAAAAAAGAAAAAATTACTGACAACCTTCAGTTTTTCAAAGCCATAAATACATTCATATATATTTATTTTATTTAATAACATAGCATCATTGAAAGAGATGATTCTGTGCTTTCTAAACTGTTTTTTTCTCTCATGTTCTATAACAATGTATAATTCTAATTGTCCACATATTTAATGCCTGCTCCTTCACACACTGCTTCACAAATTTCTCCATGTTACCCAGACCTCAAGATGTCATTTCTTGGTCTAGGCCCCATCTCCTCTCTATATACTGCCTCTGCAGATGATCTAATTCTCATGAGATTGAAAAAAAAATAATGGATGTCAGATTTTTCTTTTCAATCTACAATTGATCTTGTTAGGTATATATGCCTTCATACTTTAGCTCAAGCTGCTCAGATCTAAACTCTTGACTTTAACCACCGCAATCAGTACTCTTCTAATATTTGAGTGGCTTGAGTGAAAAATATTCAAGTTATGCTTTTCTACTCCCAACTTCCATCAAGTTATGGTTTACCACAGATATGTAATGAGAGCCCATTCACTTTTCTGTATATCCACTGCCACAATCCTATACCAAGACACTATGATTTCTTTTGTAAAAGATTATGGTATCGTTCTAAATATTTTCTTCACTCTGTTTTCCTTTCATTCAAATTCATTCTCTACAGAACTCTTGGACTATTATATATGCCTATATACATATAGGTGTATATATATTTATGTTATATATATATAAATATATCTGTGTGTATGTATGTGTGTGTATGTATCTGTGTGTGTGTGTGTGTGTGTGTATATATATATATATATATATATATATATATATATATATAAAGAAACATACTACAATTGCCAACAGATCTTTGTGGGCTCTGCTAATCTACACAATTTCATCCAACACTCCCTCATTCACTCACTATGGTCTAGCTACTCCTAGACCATATACTCCTTGAGTCTGTACTGGGCTTTACTATCTTAGAGACTTTAAATTGTTGGTTCTTCTACCTAGAATGCTTTTCCTTTTTTCTTTCTTCCTTCCTTCCTTCCTTCCTTTCTTTCTTTTCTTCTTTCTTTCTTTCTCTCTTTCTTTCTTTCTTTTTCTCTTTCTTTTCTTTCTTTCTTTCTTTCTTTCTTTCTTTCTTTCTTTCTTTCTTTCTT
>NW_022436941.1:40835773-40866442 GCF_009761245.1 Sapajus apella
TTTTTTTTTTTTTTTGACATGGAGTCTCCCTCTGTTGCCAGGCTGGAGTGCAATGGCGATCTCCATTCATGGCAACCTCCACCTCCCCAGTTCAAGCGATTCTCCTGCCTCAGCCTCCTGAGTAGCTGGGACTACAGGCACCTGCCACCACATCCAGCTAATTTTTGTATTTTTAGTAGAGAGGAGTTTCACCATGTTGTCCAGGATATTCTTGATCTCCTGACTTGGTGATGTGCCTGCCTCAGCCTCCCAAAGTGCTGGGCATACAGGTGTGACCCACTGCGTCCAGCCTAGAATGCTTTTTCTCCACAAGTATACATGGCTGACTTCAATCATTATGCGAGATTCATCTTAAAGTTCAACTTCTTAGAGAGGTCTTCCAGGCTGTGATCCCGGTTACTAGCAACCACAGTTATCTACTTTTATAACATTCTCTAATTTTTGAAAATTTGTACTACAATTTTAACATTATCACTCTGTGATTTTCCCTCACTTCATGTTGAAATCCAACCTCTAATTTATCATAAGAGAAAAATGATTATATCACAATCACATTTTTCTAACACAGATTATTGCACTAAGCAGGAATCCAAAACGTTTTTGCCACTTACTTATATATGGGAGAAATATAAACTGAAAAATTAAAATGTTTATTTACATGATTCAAGACTGAAATAATCAGTGTAATAATAAAACAAGGAAACAAATTTATGCAAACAGCCCCAAAGCCCTCTTTTATGAAAATTCAAATATTTGAATAATCTATAATTTCTTAGTACATACATTTCTCTCTCCTGTAAACATTCAAAAAATTGTTTTCAACCTTAAAATAATCATGAGGTTTTCTTTGCAAAATATGCATGTTCATGTTGTTTATGTCACTTGTCAAATATTATGTTCATTGTCAAATATTATGCTCATTGTCTGGATTAAATAAATGTTTTATCCAAAGTTAATAACAAAATATTACCTTGAAAGAATAACATTTAATCAAATTAATGCATGCAGAATTTTGGTAATGTTAGAAAGCATCAATATATGTAGGAGTCTATATCATTTGATAAAGAATCCAGTGATCTCTTTGTCAGTCCTTAGAGAAAGCAAATACAAGAGTGGAAAACTGATTATGTTAAGTTTTGTGTGGGGGAGATGACCTTGTCTTAACATTAGTGATCTTTGGCCTTAAAAAATTATGTATTTGTAATACAGAATACAAAATAAATGTTTTAAAGCTAAGCTAGTGTTCTTTTGAAGAGTAATGTTTTAGCTTTGTGAAAATATGGTTTTTGTTTGTTTGTTTGTTTGTTTGTTTGTTTTTGAGACGGAGTTTCACTCTTGTTACCCAGGCTGGGGTGCAATGGCACGATCTCGGCTCACCACAACCTCTGTCTCCTGGGTTCAAGCAATTCTCCTGCCTCAGCCTCCCGAGCAGCTGGGACTACAGGCGTGTGCCACCATGCCCAGCTAATTTTTGTATTTTTAGTAGAGACAGGGTTTTACCATGTTGACCAGGATGGTCTCAATCTCTTGACCTTGTGATCCACCTGTCTCGGCCTTCCGAAAATATGTTATTATGATGAGTTTCTGATCACCTAATAGTATGATTCTTCATTTCATGAAGTCCTTGAATCAAATTGTCTTCTAAATATAATAGTGACTCACAAATTACCTCTGACAAACTGAAAAAGTATATACCAAAATAATTAAAAGGAAAGACCTGCCAGATAATAAGGAGAAGAAATTGCAATTGTTTTCTTTTAAGCTACTCAGCTGGAAGACCATCCTTTCTCTACTACTATGTTCATTGTAAATATAGTTTCCAAAAGACCATTTGTCTGTATAATCTGCACACAAAAACAAAAAAAGAAGAACCAGGAGTTACTTTATAACATAACTTATTGATGTTTTTATTCTCCTCATCTTCCCACTATCGACAATTTTGAAAATGTATTAATGATAATATAAAATGTAAGACAATAATTTTCTGTACTATTTCTAAAACCACACACTTCATCATTCCTACATACATTTACTTCACAGGGTGATGAAATAAAATTTAAGGATTAGGAGATGGTGATATCCATTACAAATATTAAGAAATAGTTGAGTGTTTAATATGTGCTAAACACTGATATAGATCCTTAGGATACAGTAATATAGACAAACCTCAGAGATATTGTGAATTTGATTTCCAGACCACTGCAATAAAATGAATATCTCAATAAAGTGAGTCACATGACTTCTTGTTTTGTTTCTTGATACAAATAAAAGTTGTGTTTATACTATACTATATAATCTATTGTGTGTGCACTAGGATCATGCCTAAAAATGTTCATACTTTAATTTTAAAATTGTTACTGCTAAAAAATGCTAATGATCATCTGAGTCTTCAGCTCATTGTACATAACATTTTCTAGTGGTAATTGCCCAACCTCAATGTTGATGGCTTCTGACTAATCATGATAGTGATTGCTGAAAGGCAAGGTAGCTATGTCAATTTCTTACAACAGCACACTTTGAAGTTTTTACATTAATTGACTCCTCCCTCATCCACAGCATGTGATGCAATTTGATAGCATTTTACTCACAGGAGACCTTTCAAAATTGGAGTCAATCCTTTCTAACTGTGTCACTGCTTTATCAACTAAATTTCTGTAATAGTCTAAACTTTGATATCATTTAAACAATGTTCGCAACATCTTCACCAGGAGTGGATTCGATCTCAAACTGTTTTATTTGCTCTTCCATAAAAAGCAGCTCTTCATCCATTCAAGATTTAAAATGAGTTTGCAGCAATTCAGTCATATCTTTAGGCCCCACTTTTAATTTTGGTTCTCTTGTTATTTCCACCACATATCCTGTTACTTTCTCCAGTAGAGTATTAAAACCTAGAAGGTCATTTACGAAAGTTGAAATCAACTTCTTTCAAACTCCTGTTAATGTTGGTAGTCTGATCTCCTCCCATGAATCATTAATGTTTCTAATGGCATTTTGAATTGTAATTCCTTTCTAGAAGGATTTCAATTTACTTTGCCTATGGCAGCTATAGCCTTATGAAATGTATTTCTTAAATAGTAAGACATGAAAGTAGAAGTTACTTCTTGATCCTTGGGCTGCAGAACAGATTCTGTATTAGCAGGCAAGAAAACAACATTAATGAAATCTCCATGAGAGCTCTTGAGTGACCAAGCACATTGCCAATGAACGATAATATTTTGAAAGGAATTCTTTCTTCTCTAAACAGTAGATCTCAACTATGGACTTAAAATATTCAGTAAGCCATGCAGTAAATAGATGTGCTGTCATAAATGCTTCATTGTTCCATCTGTGGAGCATAGTTAGAATAGATTCACCTTAATTCTGAAGGGTCATATAACTTTTGGAATGTAGACAAGCATTGGCTTCAACTTAAAATTACCAGCTGCACTAGCCCCTATGAAGAGAGTCAGCCTGTACTTTGAAATTTGAAGTCAAGCATTGTCTTCTTAACTCTAGCTATAAAAGTCCTAGATGGCATGTTTTTCCCTTAGTAGGCCATTTCATTTCTAATGAAAATCTACTGCTTAGGATAGCTACCTTCAACAATTATCTAAGCTAGACTTCTGGATAACTTGCTATAGCTCCTACGTCAGCACCTGCTGCATGACCTTGCACTTTGTAGAGATGACTTTTTTCCTTGAACCTCGAAAATGAATCTTTACTAGCTTGAAACTTTTCTTCTGTAGCTTCTTCACCTCTCTCAGACTCCATGGAATTAGAGTTATGACTTTGCTCTGGTTTAGGCTTTGGCTAAAGTGAATGTCGAGACTGGTTTTATCTTCTATCCAGATAACTAAAACTCTCCATATCAGCAATGAGGCTGTTTCACTTTCATCATATTCATGTGTTTATTGGAGTAGGAGGCACTTTTAATTTCCTTCAAATACTTTTCCTTCCCATTTATAATTTGTCTGTTTGACACAAGAGGCCTAGGTTTTGGCCCATCTCAGCTTTCTAATTCCTTTCTGTACTTAATCATTTAAGTCGTTTTGATTTAAAGTGAGAGACCTGCCTCTCTTCCTTTTATTTGAACACTTATAGACCATTGCAGAATTATTAATTGACACAATTTGAATATTGTTGTGTCTCAAGGAATAGAGACATCCAAAGAGAGGGAGAGAGATGGGGAAACAACTTGGTGGTGGGGCTGTCGGAATACACAAGACATTTGGTAATTAAGTTTGCCATCTTATGTGTTGTGGTTTATGGTCCCCTAAAACAATTATAATAGTAACATCAAAAGGCTACTCATGACATCACCATAACCAATATAATAACAATGAAAAGTTTGAAATATTGGGAGAATTATCAAAATGTGACACAGAAGTACTGAGTGAGCACATGCTGTTAGAAAAATGTTACCAATAGATTTACACAGTGCAGGGGTGCCACAAACCTTGAATGTGCCACAGGTGCCAAAAACCTTTGCAGACAGTGTATGTAAAACATACACTGTCTGCAAAGCACAATAAAATGAAGCAAAATAAAATAAGATACACCTGTAAATATGGCAGACACAGGTCTTCTATTGAGGTGCTTAATTAAGGCATGAAGAAACAGATAATTAACAATTAACAGATAATTATACAAGATAATTTCCATTGAGATACTTGCTTGGAAAAAAAAGCAAGATATGACTTCAGATAGAATGACCAAGGAGGCTTCTATGAAGAGGAAACATTTGATCTACATGTGAATGACAAGAGGTCTATGCCAAGAAAATCTTGGAGAATGTCTGTACAAAGTTCATAGGAAAAGAAGGGGCTTGACAATTCAAAAAAAAAAAAAAGAAGGCTATTGTTGGAATATACTGAAGGAAATAAAATAGCTACTAGATGAAGTCAGAGAAGGAAGTAGAGGTTGTTTAATGTAGGGCCTTATGAGCAATACATGGTAGATTCTGAATTTCACTCTCAGGACAGTGGGAATCCATGGGATAGTTTTAAGTGAGAGAAGAGCAGAAATGATTCTAAATGCCAAAAAAAGAATGGATTAAAAGGAGTGGGGAATAATCTTGGAAAAAAGATATCTTAAAATATTATTGCAATAGGAAAGCTGCAAATAATATATAAAAATATATCTTAAAATATTACTGTAATAGTGGCAATGCAGATGGAGGGAAGTAGACAGTTTGGGGCCATATTTCATAGGCTGAGCATTTAGAATTTAACATTATGTTAGGTTTCTATCCTGATTTAAAATTTGCATTTTACAGAGAGTTCTAAAAGAAGACCTTATATATTGTTTGTTAATTTTTCTGATACTTTTCATTTTTATAATTTTCGGATGTTTACAATTTTATTTTTCACTAAGCATGTCAACACTTTAAGATAATATATTTCATTTCAATGTGGGTACACATTTTGATGCAGGAAAGTACATGCTGTGGAGAGAAAAATATTCTTTCTTTATTTTTTATATCATGCTATCATCTTACATTGAAATCCCTCAGACTAAGACTTATTTGATGACTGCTAATTACACATTGATATATAGTTTTTAGATCTTTATAAAGCTTCACAAACACTTATTGAATTTTAAGAAATATTCTAGAATGTGTCAAGTGGACAAAATCATGAAGCTAAGTACTACAGTTAGGAGCTGTGTGAAAAATAAATAATAAATGAAGGCTAGCTGTTTGAAAATAATTACAAATTGTATTAATGAGTACAAAACTATTAGCCACTTCAGATGTGTAGCAGACTAAGTAAGAATAGCCTGCCATCTCTGTCTGAGAAATTAATATTAAACTTCAAGAACCATCATCCTTATAGCTCGTATTGGAGATGTTCTAATGCAGGAATTAATAAATAGTGGCATATTCACATGGATGAAGTACCCCAATATTTAGGAAATATATCCCTGCTTGCAGTCTTTTCACACTGTGTAGATTATATCTCTGGAAGCAAGCCTGAATACATTACTATATTTTCAACAATTGTAACACAATTAATTGAAATCTTAAAAACTCTTAACAAGGAGGTATGGATGGTAAAATCTATAAGTAAAGAGAAAACACTATGTAACATATGTTTATATAAAGTTGCTGATTATTCTTAGTCATTAGACAGTTGGTGGACAAATTTGCAAAGATGATATTAATGGCTCTAACATAAAGTAAGGATTAGTGTTTTTATCCTTAAATTTGTTATTTTTAACATCCAAATGTATGATAATGAACTAAAACAAAAGAAAGTATCTATTATTTGTCAGGTTCTGAATAGCAGTAGGTAATTTTTCAGATATTCAAGCTGTGTGCAGGAACATTTGTGTACAGGAACCAGACATAAATGAAAGTCAGAAATCTAATTTGTTGCTTTCATTACCATATTACCAGGATATAGCAACCTGGATCATTTTAGATAATTTAAATATGTGATAGACAAGCAAATAAATCAATAAGTACAGTAGGACTTTATTTTTCAGTTATTAAAAATATTCATTAAACTTCAACTACAATATACACTTTATTTGTATTGGCAATACAAGAATGAATAAAAGATACATACTCCTGAATCTCTCAATAAATGACACACAAAAACACACACACACACACACACAAATAACAAGTACACAAATGCTATGTCCATCAATAATAACTAAAGTGAATAAAGATGAAGCAGTTATTGGTTAGGCAATACAGAATAGGTGAAGATTACCGTATTTAAATAGAGTGGTCAGGATAATCTTCTTTGATAAAGTAATATTTGAGTAGAGCCCTAAAGAAGATGAAAAAAGTAAAGTGACCAAAGAGGTTTATATGGGGCAATTTTTTGTTGTATATTTCTATTTTCTCAGTATTGTTCAATAAATATCATTTTCCAATAGAGGAAAATGGTATGATTAAAACATTTTAAAAGATACAATTAAATTTACTTCCTATTGAATACAAAATACTCACAATTCCTTAATCTACCATTTAATGTTCTCTACAATTTAAATTTAAGCTCTCTTCATAGGTTTTCTCCAATAATTCCGTTTTTGCTAAGTGAAATATTTACAAATCTCCATATAGATACATACTTCCAAACCTTTTGTTTTTTCATATCTATTTGCCTAAAATACCTTTTCATCCTTATGTAAAGTTCATATCAATTTAAAGACCTAGCTAAAATAAAACATCTAAATAGAATCATGTTTCTTCACTGCAATTAATATTTTATTTTTCCATCTTTCATACTTTGTATCATAATTATTTCTGTACTTACTGATTCATTTTTTACGCTATAACATACTTAAGAAAGATGCCATGTCTATTTCATCCTTATACTCTTTATAATACCTAGAAAGTTCTTACAGTTGCTTATTTTCAATAAAATGCTTATCATTGATTAATTTGGCAATTGTCAAATACTAGATACCTTACAAATTCTCAAAACATTAATCCCGATTTGTATACATGCTATGTTTTTCAAGTAACTTACATTTCTGAGTAAGAAATGTTCTTTTTTAATGTCAACAATAAATAAATATAAATGTCATTTAATGAAACATTGCATTTTAAAATGGTTAACCAAATTGTTATCAGAAAGTATTTTTTATAACTTACTTCTTTTAAATTTTATATTCCACTACTTCAATGATAGAGATTCTTTTCCTCTAATATATAGGGCTTATCTAAAATTAGATTTTTAGAAAAGATTTTCCAACTAAGAACAAGTTTGAAAATTTTGAAATAGACTTCTTACATGATTTTTAGACTTTCCAGGTACATTTTTAACTGTGGAGAATGACTTGCTTTTATAAATTTGTTCCTTTTTGTAAATATCACGACGATTCAATTCTTTATTTATAAATATGTGTTGCTTTATCTCAGATTATTATTCCTATATACATAAAATATATAGGAATATAAATATACCTAAATATATTCCCAAATATATAAAATATATGGGAACATAAATATACCTAAATATATTCCTATATATATAAAATATAGGAATATATTTTATTCCTATGTATACCTATAAATATTTTATTCCTATAAATATTCTTAAATATATTCCTATATATATAAAAAAGAATATATATATATAGGAATATAAATATACCTACACATTTTGTCAGAGATTATCAACATAAAAATAAACAAGTAATAAAAATGAGTACAATTTGATTTTATTTGAAAATATCTTGACTGGGATAGACGGAAAAATGGAAAATCTTCATGTAAATACTAAAAAATACATCTTAATTGGAGTTATCAAAACTGTCAAGAGAAAAGTTGATTGTAATAAAATGCATTTGACACCTTTCAGACTGAGCAGAAAAACTGGGAAGAAGGAGTAGCTGTGCATGAACCCCAGCTGGAGAACCACACTCTCTTCTCAGGAATCTTCCTGGACATTTTCATCCTTAGTTACTCTGACCCTTCACCCCTCAGAATGGAATAGTTGTGCTCACTTTGGTAGCACGTATACTAAAATTGTGAATGAAATAAAGAAAATTTTCATGGCCTCTGAATGAGGAAAACATGCAAATTCATGAAGCATTTTATATTTTTTCAACAGAGTAAAAAAAAACAGCTCACAGAATGGGAGAAAATGTTCACCAACCTTGCACCCAACCAAGGCCTACTATAAAGAGTCTTTAAGAAACTTAAACAAACAACTCAACAAGCAAAACAACAACAACAACAAAAAAAGAATACTAAAAATGGACAAAGAACATGAACAGACACATCTTAAAAGAAGACATACAAGTAGCCAATAAACATGAAAGAATGATCTAAATCACTAATTATCAGAGAAAAGCAAATCAAAGTCACAATGAGATATTATTTCATACTGTTCACAATGGCTATTACTAAAAAGACATAAAATAATGGATGCTGGTGAGGCTGCAGAGAAAAGGAATACTTATGTACTATTGGGGGGAAATGTAAATTAGTTCAGCCATTGTGGAAAGAAGTTTGGAGACATCTCAAAAAATTCAAAACAAACTACCTTTGACCCAGTTATCCCATTATTGGGCAATACCCAAAGGAAAACAGATTGTTCTATTTTAAAAAAAGACAGAATTTTTTACAATAAAAAAGACATGGAATCAACATAGGTGCCCGCAAACAATGGATTGAATAAAGAAAATGTAATATATATATACACCGTGGAATACTACATAGCCATTAAAAAAGTGAAATAATATATTTTCAAGCAACAGGGATGAAACTGTAGGTCATTATCCTAAGTGAATTGACACAGAAACAGAAAACCAAATGCCACATGTTCTCATTTATAAGCAGGAGCTAAACATTGGGTATGTATGGACATAAAGATAGGAAAAATGGATACTGAAGACTGCTAGAAGTGGCAAGAAGGGGAGAAAGACAAAGCTGAAAAACTACCTTTTGAATTGTATGCTCATTTATGCACACACCAAACCTCAGCATCGTATAATATACCCATGTGAAACCTGAACGTGTACTCCTTGAATCTAAAATAAAAATTTAAATTATTTATAAAAATGAAATATTCACCTTGATCATTTGCTCTGGAGAATGTAAAATTACAGTATAAATATGAAGTATCTTTCTAAAGCAATAATTGGCATCTGTGGAACTAATAAAAGGCATTGACATACCTGGAGTGTTAAGATGATTTTTTTTTTATGTGAAAAGAAAAATACCCAGAATACATTTCCTATAGATCAATCTTATATTGATTTTGAGATATAATGCTACTTGGGAAATTAGTAAATATTTTAATTTAGAAACCAGAATGTTGATGTGGTAAATTCCTTCAAAATATGCAAAGAAATGACCACCCATGGAAAAATTATAATTTAAAAATATCTGTCATTATTTACATGCATGCAAATATGTAAGGCATATACTAGGTTCTTCAGATGTATCATATAATCTAATCCCTGTAAATTCATAGCAAGTTATAGAGTGGTGTTATCATCACTGCTCACAGAAAAGAATACTGAGGGACAAGAGAAGCACTTGAGTTCTTTTCCAAATCAATTTTGTCCTTTCTTAACTTTTATTTTAGGTTCAAGGGTACCTGTTCAAGATTGTTATATAGGTAAACTTGTGTCATGGGGATTTGCTATACAGATTATTTTGTTACTGTGTACTAGGCCTAGTACTCATTAGTTTTTCTGATCCTCTCCCTCCTCCCACCCTTCACCCTCAAGTAGACCCCAGTGTTGTTCTCCTCTATGTGTCCATGTGCTCTCATCATTTAGCTCTCACTTAAAAGCAAGAACATGCAGTATTTGTTCTGTTTCTGCTTTAGTTTGCTAAAAATAATGGCCACCAACTCCATCCGTGTTCCCATAAAAGACATAATTTCATTTTTTATGGCTGCATAGTATTCTATGGTGTATAGGTACCACATTTCTTTATCCAACCTGTCATTGAGAGACATATAGGTTCATTCTATATCTTTGCTATTGGGAAAAGTGCTGCAAGGAACATTCGCATACACGTGTCTTTATGGTTAAAAAAAATTATATTCCTTTGGATATATATACCCAGGAATGGTATGGATAGACTGAAAGGAATTTCTGTTTTTAGCTGTTTGAGAAATTGCCACATTGTTTTTGACAATAGTTGAACAAATTTACACTCTCACTGACAGTGTATAAGCATTTCCTTTTCTCTGCAACCTCACCAAATAACCTCTGTTATTTTTTGTCATTTTAACAATAGCCGTTATGACTGGTGTGAGATGGTATCTCACTGTGGTTTTTATTTGCATCTCTCTGATGATTAGTGATGATTTTTTGATTTTTTAATAATAGCCATCCTGACTCAAAGCCCATGTTTTTAACTTCAGTGAAGCACTGCTTTTGTATCAGGCAAGGAGGCATTGCATATGAAGGCACAGATTTGTTTTTCACACAGAAGGAAAGGTGGAATGTGGGGCTTTTGTCTAAGTCACAGGTGCTCACAGAAATAGTGTTTTGGAGAATAAGCCTGGCACATACTAACAACATATTTTTCTTTTATTATGATTGCTTTAAAAATGACTTATAAAATTGTTAAACTTCCTAGCAAATTTGTGGCTCATTAATTTATAAATAGTTCCATAGTTTAAAAATACATATTTTAAATGTTTAAGTTCAGGTGTTCCATGACAGGAAATAAAAAAAACTCTGAAATGACTATTATGATTTTATTATAATTTATGATTTCTCCAGTTTTAAATATTTTAACATTTAAATTACATTTTAAACTATAATTATGGGTCCAAAGCTACATGCAGATTATTCAAGTCATAAGAATGGTCAAAAGAATTGAAAAATTAATAACAGAATTTTAAAATATCTGAAACCCATCTGGAATTACAACAAGCTTGGCAGCTGGTAAGGATTCCCTCAACATATTTAACATTAAATAATATTATTATACTGTTATCAAACTACCAAATCAGTTTATAAGATGGAACCAATACAAAATTCTCAGAAGTACATGGAAGTTTAAATAAGATGACTCCTAATACTGTAAATGATACCAAGCTTGAAAGACTCTTCAAAAAGCTCCTAAGCATTGGTTATATAGAACTGAAAACACCTCACAAAAAGAGGCCTTCAAAATTCATCACTATCACTTAGAGGTAAGAAAACAGAATTTTACAAGTAAAACAAAGCTCTGTTTTTTAGTATGGAACAATATAATGAAAAACAGAGTAAAATCTGTGCTTTAAATAAATGACTTCTGCGTTTCTCTTCTAGTCATATTCTCTGTTCTTATATATAGTCTCTGCCACTTATTTAGTAGCCGACTATAGGATTTTTCCCTCTTCCACCAATAATGATCAATCTCATGAGTGAGCTTTGATACCATGCAAGCTTGCTTCTTTGTTTCTTAAATAATATATCCATAATAACAACTGGAATGTTTAGCAATAAAACACAATGTCTAGTTAGTTTATCAGCCATGTATAATTGCCACTATTAAAAAGGCTCAAAAATCCCTTTCCTCAATGCAGGAATATGAAGAGTTCCCAAGAATGCTTACTGTTCAAAAATGTAAATCACAGGGATGATGGAATAGCTGGGTAGAAAAATCAAACAAAAAAGAATAAAATGAACAAGCAATGTCAGGTAGCTTGCACTGCAGAAGTAAAGTGGAAATGCACCACAGCCAAAATGATTAATTATAAATAGTGAAACCCACCAGCAGATCACACAATATTCTTTGATAAAAGAAAAAAACTTCAGCTGAATTAAATTTAAAGGAGTTGAATTGAGCAATGAACAGTTTGTGAATTGGGCAGCTTTCTGAGCCAGAGTAGGCTCAGAGACTCCAGCATAGCCACATGGTAGAAGAAAAGTTATGGACAGAAAAAGAAAAATGATGTACAGAAAACAGAAATGAGGTATAGAAACAGGTGGACTGATTATAGTTTGACATTTGCCTTATTTGAACATGGTTTGAACAGTTGGCTGCATTTAATTGGCAAAATTCAGTTATTGGTACAAGTGTTGGCTACAGTCTGGTTATACCTCTACTTGCTATAGTTCATGATATACAGAGAAACCTTTAGGTCAAACTTAAATATGTAAAGACGAAGCTTTAGGCTAAAACTTGTTTTAACAATTCCCCCCTTTTGATCATCTTCTCAATCTTGAAAGATTGACCAAAACTTTAGTTATTGATGTCACTATCCCCATTGGCTTTGAACCCCACTTGGAAACAGTATAACAGTGGATTTTGCAAGGAAGAACAAGGACCAAGTAGAAGGTACCTCCTTATGCTGCAATGTACTGTTTACATAAGGAAAACAAAACTTGGTCTAGTCTAGGATCTATGCGTTTCCTTAAGTTTTAGTTTGATTATGTCCCGTTTAACATGGATGATACCATATTGGTTTGGTCTGGTTTGTTGGGGCCTAGTACATAAGCTGAGTCCAAAACAATGGTCTCCCATTGTTTTAAAAAATTCCCTTTTTTGGATCAAATATGTTAAAGGTTTAAAACACTTGACATAATAAAATATATTTCCAGGTCAATGTAAGTCATTCATTTAGCCAAAATGATAACTCAAAATTTTAAGAAAGGCAAAAACATTTCATCATTTATAGAGGGAAGACTTAGCTTTCCAAAAAAATCTGTCTCTTGTCTTTCCCTTCTTTTTACTGTAGTTTATTGTAAAAGCAAACAAAAATATTTCATTATCCTTTAATATCACTTGAAAATCTTATTCAAGAAAAAGCCAAATTTTACCCTTGCATTAGTGTACTATTAATTTCATCCCATTTTTAAACAAAACTTTATAGAATAATCTAGCCAATCTTAATCAGTTTGTACATAAGGTGAGATTCTCATAAACATTTTATAACCCTTTATAATTTTTGTTAAGGAGCAGATCAGTGTTCCAAGAAAACCCTGTTATGCTTTTATTCCAATGTTAAGTTTATGGGAAAAAAACGCACAATACTGCTTTAAATTTAGCCAACATGTTCATACACAGAATCTCTTTTACAATTAATTTTTCACAAACTTTTAACAATCTGCTCAAACATTTAGCTTTGTCCTATCTAATTTAAAATAATTCTTTAGTTCTCTAAATAAGGCAAAAATTTACATTCATATGCCTTATAATCTTTTAGTAAAATAACATTTTACTTTTCTTATGCACCTTGCATGTAAAACTGTTTCTTCAGTAGTTTCAAGTACATGTTACACTGTTAACTCTTAGCGACTTTTGGTGTAAAGTCTGGTTAGTAAGCAATTTTAATTATGTATTAGGTTTGGAGCCTAGGACATCAGACAGAAGTGCTAATAAAGTCCAACTGTTTTGAGCATAGCTAATTTTACATGTCCCCAGGCCTAACCTAATATTTGACCTGCCTGATTTAGACCAAATGTCTTTATTTTACATATAATCTTTAAAACTCTTTATTTCCTAACACTGAAGTCACATGAACTAAAAGGCATTAGTTTTGTTTTTCTCACAAAATATTTGATTTTTCTTTAAGCCAATAAATTAGAGCTGCTTTATATATATATATATATATATATATATATATATATATATATATATCACAAAGACAACACATACATAACTATGCAAACAGACAGAAGAAGATCCAGTATTGTAGGATTTTTCATTTGACATTTGTTAATTTTTTAAATTGGCTTCAGAGTAGAGACCTTCAAGGAACAGGACCAGGAAAGCATACAATTTCTAGGGCCCAATAACTAGGCACAGCTGGAAGGCAAAAACAAATCCCCAAAAATAAGTGTCCCATTTTTATATTACATTCTGGATCCCCAAAAGGAGGGAAATGCTATGGGAGAATACACTGCAAACTTTTACCATGCTAAGCAACCCAAACCTAATCAGTCCATTCTGGGAATAGCTCATCCCCCATGGCAGGCTTATCTCATTAGGGACAGGGATATTTCCATACTTTTTCGGTGGCCAAGAGCATGTTTTTCTGATCCAAATGTGCAAGGAGTCAAAAACCGACATTTGCCATTCCCTAAAGTATATTTAGTCTTCGATTTTGAGAGCAACCCCAAGACACATAATCATCAGATTTACCAAGGTTGAAATGAAGGGAAAAATGTTAAGGGCAGCTAGAGAGAAAGATCTGACTACCCACAAAGGGTAGCCCATCAGACTAACAGCTGATCTATTAGCAGAAACCTTTCAAGTCACAAGAGAGAGGGGGCCAATATTCAACATTCTTAAAGAATTTTCAATCCAGAATTTCATATCCAGCCAAATTAAGTTTCATAAGCAAAGGAGAAATAAAATCTTTTACAGACCAGCAAATGCTAAGAGATTTTGTCACCACCAGGTCTGCCTTACAAAAGCTCCTGATGAAAGCACTAAACATGGAAAGGAAAAACCAGCAGAAGCCCTGCAAAAATATAGCAAATTGTACAGACCATGGACACTGTGAAGAAACTGTGTCAAGTAATGGACAAAATAACCAGCTAGGTTATTTTGAATGACAGGATCAAATTCTCACATAACAATGAGAAGAAAGACACAACATATCAGAATCTCTGGTACACAGCCAAAGCAGGGTTTGGAGAGAAATTTATAGCACTAAATGACCATAAGAGAAAGCAGGGAAGATCTAAAATTGACACCATCACATCACAATTAAAAGAACTAGAGAAGCAAGCACAGCAAATTCAAAAGCTATCAGAAGACAAGAAACAACTAAGATCAGCATAGAACTGAAGGAGATAGACACATGAAAGACCCTTCAAAAAGTCAATGAGTCCAGGAGCCAGTTTTTAAAAAGATCAACAAAATAGATAGCCTGCTAACCAGATTAATAAAGGGGGAAACAGAGAAGAATCAAATAGACACAATAAAAAATGATAAAGAGGCTATCGTTATTGATCCCACAAAATACAATCTACCATCAGAGAATACTATAAAGACTTCTATGCAAATAAACTAAAAAATCTAAAAGAAATGGATAAATTCCTGGACATATACACCCACCCAAGACTAAATCAGGAAGAAGTTAAATCCCTGAATATGTCAATAACAAGTTCTGAAATTGAGACAGTGATTAATAGCCTACCAACCAAAAAAATCCCAGGACCAGACAGATTCACAGTTGAATTCTACCAGAGGTACTAAGGGGAGCTGGTACCATTACTTCTGAAAGTATTCCAATCATTAGAAAAAAGGGACTTCTCCCTAACTCATTTTATGAGGCCAGCCTCATCCTGATACCAAAACCTGGCAGAGACACAACTAAAAAAGAAAATTTTAGGCCAATATCCCTGATGAACATCGATATGAAAATCCTCAATAAAATACTGACACATTGAATCCAACAGCACATTAAAAGCTTATCCACCATGATCAAGTTGGCTTCATGCCTGGGATACAAGTCTGGTTCAACATAACACAAATCAATAAACATAATCTATCATGTAAACAGAATCAATGAGAAAAACAACAGATTATCTCAATAGATCCAGAAAAGGCCTTTGATAAAATTCAACACCATTTCATGCAAAAAAACTCTGAATAAACTAGGTATTGATGGACCGTATCTCAAAATAATAAGAGTTATTTATGACAAACCCACAGCCAATATCATACTGAAGGGGCAAAAGCTGGAAGGATTCACTCTGAAAACTGACACAAGACAAGGAGCCCTCTCTCACCACTCATATTCAACATAATATTGGAAGTTCTGATCAGGGCAATTGGGCAAGACAACGAAATAAAGGGTATTCACATAGGAAGAGAGAAAGTCAAATTGTCTCTGTTTGCTAATGCCATAATTGTATATTTAGAAAACCCCATCTTCTCATCCCAAAATCTTAAGCTGATAAACAACTTCAGCAAAATCTCAAGACACAAAATCAATGTGCAAAAATCGCAAGCATTCCTATACACCAATAATAGAAACAAAGAGCAAAATCAGGAGTGAACTCCCACTCACAATTGCTACAAAGGAAATAAAATACCTAAGAATACAACTTACAAGGTACCTGAAGAAACTCTTCAAGGAAAACTACAAACTACTGCTCAAGGAAGTAAGAGAGGACACAAAGAAATGGAAAAACACTTCATGCTCATGGATAGGAAGGATCAATATTGTAAAAATGAACATACTGCCCAAAGCAATTTATAGATTAAATGCTATCTCCAACAAACTACCATTGACTTTTTTCAGAGAATTAGAAAATCTACTTTAAATTTTATATGGAACCAAAGAGAGCCTGTATAGCCAAGACAATTCTAAGCTAAAAGAACAAAGCTGGAGGCATCACACTGACTTTAAACTATACTACAAGTTTACAGTAACCAAAACAACATGGGACTGGTACCAAAACAGAGATATAGACCAATTGAACAGAACAGAGGACTCAGAAATAACACCACACATCTACAACCATCTGATCTTTGACAAATCTGAAAAAACAGCAATGAATAAATGATTCCCTATTAAATAACTGTTGTTGGGAAAACTGACTAGCCTTATGCATAAAACTGAAACTGTACCCCTTCGTTAAATCTTATACAAAAATTAACTCAAGATGAATTAAACACTTAAACATAAGACCTAAAATTACAAAATCCCTAGAAGAAAACCTGTGCAATATCACTCAAGACATAGGCACGGGCAAAGACTTCATGACTAAAACACCAAAAACAATAGCAACAAAAGCCAAAATTGACAAATGGCACCTAATTAAACTAAAGACCTTCTGCACAGCAAAAGAAACTATCATCAGAGTGAACAAGCAACCTACAGAATTGGAGAAAATGTTTGCAATTTATCCATCTGACAAAGGTATAAAATCAAGAATCTGCAAAGAACTTAAAAAAAATTACCAGAAAAAAAATAACCCCATCAAAAAGAGGGTGAAGGATATGAACAGATACTGCTCAGAAGAGGACATTTAAGCAGGCAACAAAGACGTGAAGAAAAGCTCATCATCACTGGTCATTAGAGAAATGCAGATCAAAACCACAATTAGATACCATCTCATGTCAGTTAGAATGGCGATCATTAAAAAGTCAGGAAACAACAGATGCTGGAGAGAATGTGGAGAAATAGGAATGCTTTTACACTGTTGGTGGGAGTGTAAATTAGTTCAACCATTGTGGAAGACAGTGTGGTGATTCCTCAAGGATCTAGAACTAGAAATACCATTTGGCCCTGCAATCCCATTTTTAGGTATATACCTAAAGGATTATAAATCATTCTACTGTAAAGACACACGCACATGTATATTTATTACAGTACTATTCACAATAGCAAAGGCTTGGAACCAACCCAAAAGTCCATCAATGATAGACTGGATAAAGAAAATGTTGCATGTATACACCATGGAATCCTATGCAGCCATAAAAAAGGATGAGTTCATGTCCTTTGCAGGGACATGGTGAAGCTGGAAACCATCATTCTCAGCAAACTAACACATGAACTGAAAACCAGTCATCACATGTTCTCACTTGTAAGTGGGATGGTACTATAAGCATGTTGATTTTAAAAGCAAAATTTTATTTGAAAAAAATATCCCATAGCCAAAGACACTTAAAAAAATCATTGTTTTAAAAGAATGTAGATATTTTTGCTCATAATATGAATAAATCATATATATGTGACTCAAAGTATATATGTATATTTTATTTCTATAATTAAAACAAGACAAGTAAAATTGTACTTGAAATCTATTACAGAAAATGGTAACTATAATGTGGTTAATTTTTTGCATTGATAATAAGTTTCAATGGAAAGCTTTTTTAAAAAATTAAAAACCCCATTTTGTAGCACAAATAATATTTTCGTGAACCTGCAGTAAATTCTTATCGTTAATATATTTTCTTCTCTATATTTCTGCAATTTTCTCATCTGTGGAATATTTGTGATTATTATGCACAATTCTTTAAACATAGTTCTTTCAAATGTCTAAATATTGCAAATGAATTAGTCAAGGCAGTGATAGCTACTTTACACAGTTCTTCAGCATTAATCATATCTGTCATTGGCATTAAGAATCATGCACTATATTAAAAAATATATACACAAGGCTAAAGGTTTGTAATTTTTACATCTATATGGGAAATTCTGTCACTATAATTAGCCCCTATTTTTATCAAAATTATGGAAAATATTATTATCATATATTTCTCTGCTATCATTATTGGGTTTATTTTCTGGATTTTAAAATTATTATTATTATTTGTATTGTTTTCCACAGTACAAGATTTGTTCAAGAGACGAAAATGGGACAGGCCCCATGGAAGTCCCCAAGTAGAAGCCTGTCTTAACTAAATCATCAAATTTTCTGCTTTGGATACATTGTTACTGCAATAATTCAGAAACAAAAAGAAAAGCAATTTATTCTACAGAAGCAATAAGTCATTTGATATTCCTAATCCATTTTTGTGTCAAGCATTTTCTCAGTTCCACTGAATCCAGCTTAAAACATGTTCACAATCAGCTTCAGCATATGAATAATTCATTATAAAATAAATTATATATTGGAAATTTTAGTTAAAAAATAATTTTTCAGGAAAAGAGAGCATGGATCAAGTTAACAAAGATAAAGCAAGTGATGGGTGATTGCTCAGAATCACAATAAAAGCTCTGCCAAGGATTTTCTTATGGACAACCTAGAGTACATAGGCATAATTCATTTATTAGATGGCTATGAATAAAATAATTTTCATTTGAAGATGAAGAAGTCAACCCCACATTTCCAATAAAAAGAAAAGATCCAATTATTTCAAAGACCAAGCTATTTAACTAAATGCTACATCCCAGGGAACTATGTTCCTACAGTAGAGAGAAAAAGTAAAATGTTGATGTGACTGGTGACTAAGAGGATAACCAAATGTTATGCAGATTTTTAAATAATTATAATAGGAAATAATATGTCACCAACATAGAAAGTCTTAGAAAGAGCTTACTTTAATCAGCCAAATACATGTAATGTATTTCTTAATTTTCACCAAATTAGTGTAATTATTGATATAGCATAATTAGTATACTGTATACAATCAGAATTTAATATTTAAATAATGACTGCAGAGTTTGAATTTGGGTAGTGTTATAGTCAAAGACATAAATTGGTTATATTAATCCTCATGTTATGAGTTAAGAATAAAGTTCAGGAAAAAAGTTCTTGAGAAAGCAGTGGGGCAATGTGTCCTTTTTTATGATTAATTCCTAAGCTGTCACTAAAAGAAAAATAATAAGTTTGCTATAAATATGCATTTTGACATTTGAGTTGATATTTATTTCTGAATAGCTTTGTGACAAATGGCTTCTTTGATTATTTTAAATATAACATTTCTTATTCTAAATTAAAGATTGTTCATGGTGCAATGGAGAAAAATAATTTATATTGCCATTTCTCATTTCTACCCACAAATGTCTCTCTCTCTCTCCAGCATAACTCTCTTTATTCACTGGGCTTGATTTATAATGACTTTTTATTTGCCAAATAAGTCCAACAAAATATGATGAATTGCTACTAGTGAGACTGGTTCAAACATATATATATATATATATATTTCAATATATATATACACTTTTACCTTCACAGTTAGATGGCTATATATATATACATGAAGAGAGAGAAATAGAGAAAAAGTCATTATATATGGATCTTAAAGATCCTCCGGCATTTTAATGATGGCACACCATGTGTTTTGAGCAACAGCAAATAATAACATTGTATGAAACCTGAGATTATAAAGGAACTGCAGGACCTTGAAAATAAATCTAGAAAAGAAAATTTACTGCTCTTCCAAATAATTTACTTCCTTGACACTTGATGAAGGACACTTTTTTGACAAGGGAAGTATTTTCTTGCATCAAGTAGTTCTAATTTAGACCTAATCAAAAGAATATTTGGAGGAAGGGGTGGAAAAAGGCAGTAATTCCAGAACATCATGTTAAATTTATGTTGTCACTAGAAAGGCTTAAAAATATTTCTGATTATATTTTTAAGTTGCAATAACTAAAAAGGCCCTTTCTGGCCTGTAGCAAATCAGTGCATAAATAAACCCACGTTAGCATTGTACAAGACAATATGTAATATTTAGTTTAGTGAGACTATGAAAAGTAGAAGAGAATGAGCAGATATAGGAATGGAATTATCAACATTACTACTGTTAGTGGGAAGTATTTTGTCATTTTAAGGTTATAATTTAACCCTTTTCAGGCATATCAGATATAGACATTATAAAGCACCTGTATCAAATATGATCTTGACAATATTTTGTATGAAAAATAAACTGACAAGTCCTCCTGGAAAATAAGATAGTTTGCCAAACACTGACTTCTTCGAATTACTTTTGAAGAAATTTTGATAGAGATTGGCTATTACTCAGATTCTCAAGGTCCAATTACATATATTTGCCAACACATCAAATGGGTGGGAGAGCAATCTAACTGTGGAAGTGAAAGGAATTTAAACTGTTAGAAGTTGGAAATCTTAACTGTCTTTGAACAAAGTTCTCAATTAACACAGAAAATATATAGTAATCTTTTTTGGGCTAAAAGAGTCAATAAACTTCAAAAACTCAATAACCTCCTATTTCCAGAGATTTGGAGCTAGAACTTTAAATATTTATTAATAACAACTTTAAAATTGCATTTAGTTAGCCTCTGTTGAAGGGGAAAAATTAACATTTCTAGATGTTAGAACTAGAGCTTAGAAATATCATCACTTGGATATGGGGCTGGCCAGCTACCACTCGAGTGAAAATATATTTCATGAGATAATTTAATTTTCATTGAGTGTAATTTGTGCTAAGATGTAGTGACTTGGAAAGCTCTTCAATGTAAAACATCTTAGGAAAAAAGTTATTGCTAACTAGACGTGAAAGAGCTGATGAATCATTCACCGGAAAACTTCACTTGAACAGGAAATAAAACACCATTTTCGATATTGCCTTTTTCATTTAAATGCTGGAATTAATTGTAAAATAAATCTCACCCATTCTCATTAAGCCCTAAAGAAGTGTGGTACGATGCAGTTTACTGATACTTAAGATAACCAAAGAACAATTTTCACACCTCATTGCTACACATAAAAGAGAGGTAAAATGAAATCCAAGACACATGATAAGAGCCCTTTAGGCTCTTTGATCACTCATTATGTGGATTTTTCCCTTGTAATATCATAGTGATTTTCTGCTTTATACACCAGAACTAAAAATAATTCTGATCATATGTAAATGTTGCATGTATTATTAGAGCTCAGGTAAATGCTTTCAGCTCAAGTGATTGAAACAGATCTTAATTTTTCATCTGCACAATCTTCAACAAATCATACTTCCCTAGTCTTGTATTTTTCATCAATGTTAATGGGTCCAATGGATACATAATTGCAGGATAATTAAGATATTTGATTAATCAATATATTTATTTCAATCTCAATAACAGCTCAGCTTTCTCTCATCTTGAATTTTAAAAATAAATAAATGAAATAAAGTGTTAACAGGATATGTTTATTTAGATGTATGAGTGTATAGGTATATAGAGAACATGAGTTCTGATTTCTGCTTATTAAAGTAGAAATTATACACACAACTTGAAAAAATTATTTCGAAAATTGGTATAAATTTAATTTTAAAAATCCTTAAAATATTAACTTGAAGTGTCTCTGGATTACAAATGTTATAGGAAATTACCATGTTCAGTGTATTACAATTAACAGTATGCACTTTGTAACAGGTATGAAATCATGCTATTCCACTCAACTACATGTGAGTTGTTTAGCAATGTCTTATTTCCCTAAGCCACAATTTGCACATGTAAAAATTGAAATAATAGTAGTTACTGTTTCATAGAGTTGTGGTGTTAATTAAGGTAACAACAACAAAGCTCTTAGCTGAGTTTCTGACAAAAGATCAATGAGGAGAATCTTTCCTTTTTTATTTGTGTTTAAATATATAGCCATACAAAGTAGGCAATGGACTCCAAATTATAGTATTTTGAACATTTTTCTTAGAAAAATGACTGAATAAATGGAGGCATGAATGAAGTACTCTCTGATATATTGCTATTAAGGGCAAAACCAGCACATCTATTCTTTATACATTAATTTTTTTGTCACATCTTGTATTTTATAATATTTATAAATCCAATTGAAAATGGTACAATGATGATGAGGTTAATAACAATAGAGACTAATTGCCCACTTACCTAGAGTTAGTTTCAGTTGTTATATATACTTAATTAGCTTTTACATAAACAACAAAATTATTCATCACAATGTAAAAATGTTGTTTTAAATTTCTTAAAACATTTTTGTATCATAGTGTAAATATTAATTATGACAAAGTAAAAACTAGGCAACTATGAGTAAAATTTATACCCTCTCATGTAAGTTCAAGATTTCCAGAATTTCTAATTGATGGTTTCTAACTCCTTACACTCACCCCCATTTTAAACCTCACCTCCTGTACTCCACTTCAGATTTCCAACTATAGCTATCTCAAATTAAAAGATTAGCAAGTCCTGAAAATCTCTAGCATTGACAGAAAATCCTTTTGCACACTACTTCAAACAAAAAGATTTAAAAAATGACTAAAACACCAAAAGCAAAGGCAACAAAACCCAAAATAGACAAATGGGATCTAATTAAACTTAAGAGCTTCTGCACAGCAAAAGAAACAATTATTAGAGTGAACTGGCAACCAACAGACTGGGGAAAAAAATTTGCAATCTACCCATCTGATAAAGGGCTAATATCCAGAATCTACAAAGAACTAAAGCACATTTATAAGAAAACCACAAACAACCCCAATAAAAAGTGGTCAAAGGATGTGGACAGTCACTTTTCAAAAGAAGACATCTATGGGGCCAACAAACATGAAAAAATGCTCATCATCATTGGTCATTGGAGAAATTCAAATCAAAACAAGATTGAGATACCATCTCATGGCAGCTAGAACGGTGATCACTAAAAAATCCAGAGACAACAGATGCTGGAGAGGTTGTGGAGAAAAAGGAATCCTTTTACATTGTTGGTGGGAGTGTAAATTAATTCAACCGTTATGGAAGGCAGTGTGGCAATTTCTGAAGGATCTCGAAATAGAAATTCCATTTTACCCAGCAATCCCATTACTGGGTATATACTCAAAGGATTATAAATAATTCTATTATGAAGACACATGCTCACATATGTTCATTACGTCACTGTTTACAATAGCAAAGACCTGGAACCAACGCAAATGCCCATCAATGATAGACTGGACAAGGAAAATGTGGCACATATACACCATGGAATACTATGTAGCCATAAAAAAATGAGGAGTTTGTGTCCTTTACAGAGAAGTGGATGATTCTGGAAACCATCATTCTCAGCAAACTGATACAAGAACAGAAAACCAAACACTGCATGTTTTTACTCATAGTCAGGTGATGAACAATGAGAACAGTTCTGCACAGAGAAGAGAACAACACTCACTGGGCCAGGTGGAAGGGGGTGGAGTGGAGGGGAGGGGAGGGATAGCAGGGTGGGGGAGGGGGGACGCAGGGAGGATGGAAGGGACAACACCCGGACAAATGCCTGATGTAGGTGGTGGGGCTGGGGTGAGGGGGTACCTATGCAAGAATCCTGCAGGATGAAGGATGTGCACATGTACCCCAGAGCCCAAAGTACAATTAAATAAACAAAACACTTACACAAGGATGAACTGAGTGAACTGAGAAATAAATTCAGAAATTCCAGAGGTGCCTTCATTCAGAGGCTTTTTTTCATTCATTGTAAGCAAATGCTAAAATGAAGATACCAGATACCTAAGGCACACTCTAAAGTATTGTAAGATTAAAAATATATATGAAACAAGGTAAACCAGAGGTTAAATAACTGTAAAACTTCTCATCCCCAAAAAGGTATGAAAGGATAAAAGGAGTAAAGTATGAGAGATTATTTTTAAAGAGTATTTCTTTAGAAAGTGTTTAAGAGCTGCACCCTCTAAGGGAAAGGGTTAAGGAATGCTGCATTGTAAACAGAATTCCAGAGGAAAACACTTTAATCCCATTACGTGGAAGATTTCATATGCTTATCTTTCAGCTTGGAGACAAGGTAGACTCGTGTCTGAGTCACCTGTCAAAATAATCTAAGGAGAAAAAGGCTGGTGGAAGCAACCTCGGGCATCGGAGAAAAGGCTAGAACCGAGGAAGAACTCCATTTCTAGAGTTTGTTGAAGCAGCTATGAATGAGTATTTCCTGGAATCAAATACAGACTACACAGCAGAGAAACAGCATAGTAATTTCTTGTATCATATGCAAGAATAGGCAAGAGGTCTGAGAAAGTAAAAGGTAGAAGGTCATTGGATGTCCAGGGCTATGGCTAAGGTGCAGAGACCCAAAGAGGTATGTTTGCCATGGGTAATGCATCACCAACATAGGCTGTCTCCAAATAAACCAGGAAATGTTAAAAAATATATATTCTTTAAAACTGTGACACATTCCAGGGAGCACGAAACAAGATCTTTTCTCATATCTATCCTGAAAGGATTAAAAAAAAAAGAATGGTAATAAAGAAAAAACAGAAGTTGATGCAAAAGGAGTGTTCTTAAGGAAGGTTTACAGAATTAGAAGAGAAAAAAAAAAAAAATAACAAAATCCTAACCTCAGGAAACCTACAACTTGTAAAAGCAAAATTGAGAGGTATAAGTTGTCAAAGAGATGGTAAAAGAGCTCATAGCAAAAAAAATAAATAAAAGAAACCAAAATGGAAGACAGGAGAGGTGAATGTTTCAAGCAGGAGGAAATTATTGGCTATGTGGAACATAAGATTATGTAATATTAGCATTAAAAAATGTCTGTTTTAACCTTCTCAAGAGCAGTTCTCATGGAATGCTGTAAGACAAACTCATTTTAAACTGGAAAATGCATTTATTTTTTACCAATGGAGGCATTTCTATAATACATTATCAGGACGTTTTGAAAATTCTGATAAAAGTATAGCAACTCTTTTTGTCTCTAACACTTCTTGGCTATATGTTCTGAATAAGTTGCTTGACTCGGGGATTGTTGGAGTTAATAAAAGAAGATAATTTTGCAAAAATGGCTAACAATTTAATTTACTTTAAAGGCCTTGAAATGAATATATTTTTCTATCAGTAAGGCTTATTTAAATAGGTATTTATACATATTTATTAGAGATTATATAATCACATGATTAAAGATATTTTTTCAGTGTCACGCAACATTCAAAAAATAAATTTTGTTACTGTAAATGTCTAAATTTTTTGTAAATAAATGTTTTAGAAGAAATAAACATTAATTCTAAAAATGACAGTTTTGTTTAACATAGATTTGCAACAAATTTTTGTTCTTAAATGAACAAGCCAATATACAAAGAAATAAGTAAAATTCTATACAATTATACAGTAATAACAAACATTATCAAGCTATTTTTCCCCAAAGAATGGCTATAACTCAATAGTACTGGTACTATTCTTATGTAAAATAACCATCCAACACAAAAAAGAGGAAAATGTAGATCATGAAAACTAATCCAAAGTAGTGTATTTCCATAATTATTCTCTGAGCAACAACCCCTGATTCCATGTAAAACATAAAATAATATTATTAAATTTGGAAGAGTATGGCAATATGTGTGACAAAATCTGAATCATGCCTAACAAAGAGTTAAGTTATAATTGGCTGCCATAATTTGAGAAAATATTTAAGTTATTTACATTATAATAATGTAATATTAATGTAAATATTTAAGTTATTTCCATTATGATAATGTAATGAAAAAAAGCATATAAGAACTGATTTCATGCAACATAAAAACATGCTTAAAAATACTTTTTTTATGCCACCTGTGTAAATTATCTCAAAATTAAATGAATATGTGAATGCAATGATATAAAGTACAAGCCAATTAACATAGATATATGCTAACTTAAAATTAAATTATCATACCTTAAAGTTCAACAAAATTGCACAAAATAATCCAAGAAGGATGTTTATCTTCATGAGATTTAGAAATCATTGAGGAGATATTAAATAGTTTTTTGTTGAATAGATACTAAAAATGACAAGTATTTCAGACAAATATGTCTTATTGTCCACTTTGAATGTCATGTAAGATTATCAGTCATAAAATATGACTTCATATTAAAATATGTTATTTGAAATGATATTGTATTAGCATATTTTTATGTATGCTAGAGGAAATTTTAAGCTACCAGCAATCACTTTAATCTGTTTAGAAAATAAAATACAAATACAAATACTATTTTTTAAAAATTGCCAGATCTGGGCCGGGCGCGGTGGCTCACGCCTGTAATCCCAGCACTGTGGGAGGCCGAGGCGGGTGGATCACGAGATCAAGAGATCGAGACCATCCTGGTCAACATGGTGAAACCCCGTCTCTACTAAAAATACAAAAAATGAGCTGGGCATGGTGGCACATGCCTGTAATCCCAGCTACTCAGGAGGCTGAAGCAGGAGAATTGCCTGAACCCAGGAGGCGGAGGCTGCAGTGAGCCGAGATCACGCCATTGCACTCCAGCCTGGGTAACGAGAGCGAAACTCTGTCTCAAAAAAAAAAAAAGAAAAAAAAAATTACCAGATCTTGAGATATGATTTTCAGTAAGTGTATGTATTGAGTAAACAATAGTTTATATTTTTCTGTTGGAATGTAAAAGCTTATATAATAAGAATTTCCATTCTTTTTCTGATAAAAGTGAAATATGAAAACACATAATGAAGGTAAAATTGAATAGTGGACAATAAACATAACATAGACATATAAAATGGCATATAAACATATAAGCATTTTATAAGTGTATATAATAAATGTATATGCATTTATATCTATTGTCACAATATGTCTTTGAATGATTTATTATATTTACAGAAAGATCAATTGAGTAAAATAGAGATTTTAGAAAGACTTAAATAAATGTATTTCATTTTAAATTTTGGTGGGAGACGATACTAACTAACTTCCAGATAGCTCCCAATGATTCACTCTCCTCCTTTTATTGATTACTCTGTAGTCTTTTCCCACATTGTATCATGGTTGGTCTGTGTTGTGTCACCAATAGAATATGGCAGAAGTGATGGTATATCATTTCTAAATTAGATTATAAAAGACCCTACAAATTTCCTTTTGTACTCTCTGTCTTTGTCTCTTGTCACTGAATTTGGAGAAAGCTGACTGCCACATTACCCTATGGAAGCCCCATGTGGTAAGGAACCAAGGCCTTCGGCCAACAACCATGTGAGTGAGCATAAAAGTGGATTCTTATTTCAATTAACTTATCAAAAGAAAGCCCACGTAACTATTAACATATCATGATGCAAACAAGAATCAGGAAGAAATATTCAGTAAAATTTGTTTTTATACTTTCTGCCATCCAGGAATAATTTAGATAGTATAACAGCACATAATTACCTATTTCTATTTCTCCTATAATTTTTACATTACATTTGCATTGCTACATTTTCCTAAATATTAATATACCAGTTCTGCAATGTGCTACTATTTTATTTTTAGAGATTAGTATTTAGTAAACTAGCAGCAGCAAAAGACCAAAAGTTACCTCTATAATAAAGGTCAGATGTGACAATGCACAAAAATAAGAAAATGTCCAAACCATAGAAAATCCACCTGTGACACAAGTGACCTTTTCTGAAATAATGACATAATGTATTTTCTTTTGTACTGAAACTACAATAAAAAAGATTAGTTGATTAAATATATTGTACTCTATATTTTGTTGCACTATTTATAAGGACCTTTGAAACACTTAAAATTGGTGTAAAATGGATCTTTTAAATGAATTACATGTATCTTGTAGGATTTTGTAACTTACATTTGAGAAAGCTAACTAATACTTCCCTCATAAAGATTGATTTAAATAAAAATTTGTTCTTTGGATATTACAGAAAATCTATAACCTTGAACTAGAATAAAATGACATTTTGATTACTTGGCTTTTAGATTTATCCCTATCACACCAGAAATAAGAAATTGAGTGGCGAATGGATTTTACAAGAGGACCCAACAATGTTCATTACTGAAGACAGCTGCCAAAGATAAAGAAGCTAAAAAGTTAGCTCTAGGAAGTTATATGTTCATATGCATATATACTCATAAGATTATGCCATAAAATTATAGACATAAGTAAATTTCTGTGGGAAAATTCTACCATTGATAATCTTTATAAATTTTCCCACCTCCCCAAATGAAACATATATCCCAGTATTCATAGCCTTCAATGATCCCTAGCCATTAAATCTAGAGTTTTCTTGTGGCTTTCTTGTAAATAATATAATGTGTTAAAAGTGAAACCATGTGACCTATGTAGCCAGTTAAGAAAAACATGTTGAGGTCACTGCTTTAGTCTTGGAATGCTATTTAAGGCCGACTTCGATGAAAAAAGTCTGGATATTGTGAGAGCACAATGCTTGAGGAAGCCCAAACTAGCACATGAAGGGACTCATTGTTACAGAGAAGTGCCCAGCCAGCCATGCCTTTTAGCCATGTTTGACCCTCCAGACAAACCTAAAAAGTACCAGTGAATGGCTGCAGTTGACATATGACACAAGAGGTTATCCCAGCCAAACTCAATATGAATTCTTGACACACAAAATTGTGATATAACAAAGTATTGGTTTGCTGTTTTAACCTTTAGGGAAGTTTGTTACACAGTAATAGATAACCAGAATAAAATTTGGTACCAGGGAGTAGGGAGTCAATGTATAAAAAACTTTAAAACATTTGGCATTGCCTTTAAAACTGAGAAGGGGGCATGATCTAAAAGACCCTCAAGATGCCTTTCAATGAAAGCTGGATGAGTCTGGAGGAGACAGTTTATAACCATGAACATGAGACAATACCAAGATGAGACAAAGTTATTGAAGACCATAAAATAACACCTACTAACTAATGGCAGAAACCTTGGTAACACTGTTTCATACAGTAACACGGAAATAGAAAAGATATCTAATGAATTCATGTGTCAGAGTATGTAGATTTACTAGCAAAAGGTGGAAAATAACATAAGCATTCCTTCATATGCCTATAACAAAAAAATTTTAAAAGAATGAAGAACTGATTTTGTTAATGTACAGTTCTGATAATAATTTAAAGTGAAATCCAGGCTTTGTGGCTTATGCTTGTAATTCCAACATTTGGTGAGGCCAAGCTGGAACGATAGTTTGAGATCAGGAGCTCAAGACTGAACAGCCTGAGCAATAAAGCAAGATCCCATCGCTGCAAAAAATAAAAATTAGGTATGATGGCATGTGCCTGTAGTTCAAACAACTAGGAAGGCTGAAGGGGAGGATCATTTGAACCCAGGATTTCAGGGTTACAATAAACTATAATTATGCCACTGTACTCCAGCCTACATGAGAAAGCAAGAACTTGTCTCTAAAAATAAATAAAATAATTAATTAATTAAAAAATTTAAAATGAAGACAAAAAATAATTCTCAAATTGAAAAATAAGTTGATCTCTCTCCACGAGTCTGTCTTGGCAAAATATTTTTAAACTAAGAAATGCCTTCAGAGATAAGACATGAAAAACCATGCAGAAGAACAACAAATCCAGGAGTTTATTTTAAAAAATTAATAAAATAAACCACTAGCTAGACAAATAAAGAAGAGAAAAGATTCAAATAAACACAATTGGAAATGACAAAGGGGATGTTACCACTGACCCCAAAGAAATTTCAGTAACCATCAAAGAGTACTAGGAACACTTCTATGCACACAAGGTAGAGAGGCAAAAATGAGAACACGTAGACAGAAAGACAGGAACAACAGACAGGCTTCTCCTTGAAAGAAGGTGGGAGGAGGGAGATGTTTAGCAAAAAGAAAGAGAGAAAGAAAGAAAGGGAAAGAAGGAAGGAAGGAAGGAAAAGGAAAGAAAGAAAGGAAGGAAGGAAGGAAGGAAGGAAGGAAGGAAGGAAGGAAGGAAGAAAGAAAGAAAGAAAGAAAGAAAGAAAGAAAGAAAGAAAGAGAAAGAAAGAAAGAAAGAAAGGAAGGAAGGAAGGAAGGAAGGAAGGAAGGAAGAAGGGAAGAAAAAAACTGTTAGGTACTATACTTAATATCTGAGTGATGAAAGAATCTGTACACCAAACCCTAGTCATGAGTTACCTTTATAACAAACCTGCATATGTACCTCTGAACGAAAAATAAAAGTTTATATATATATATATATATATATATATATATATATATATATAT